>NW_006763291.1:577925-614128 GCF_000218685.1 Serpula lacrymans var. lacrymans S7.9 | reverse complement strand
GGCGCACACCGACGAGCACTCACTCTCAATCGAAGGCACGCTTTACTTGTATAGAGTTCAATAACCGGTCGTTAACGTATGCTTAACCTTACTTTTTTTCATTGCTATCCAATCGGCGGCTTACCTCCCTCCTTTGAATGAATCACTCTCTGACTTCTCGCTATTAATCATCCTCGGCTCCAGGATTATGTCTTCCTCAATACCGCATATTTCTTGATCTGAGCCTTCGTTCCGTTCTCTGGCGTTTTATTCTGGTCGCAGTTTGGGTGCAATCCGGGCACCGGCCTATTGTTCCGAGCTCCAAACCCCCCCCCGTTGCTCCTAGCTTTTTCTAGCCAATCAGAACCCAGAACTCCCGTATTTTCAGGATATAAGCTGGGCTTAAATAAGCCAATGCCCGCAGTGTGTCCCACTCATGCGAGCAACACTGAAAAGCATCGAGAAACGCTGCGAGAAATCAGACCAAGACATATTCATTGCTCCAGTAATACTTAATCCTCTCTACAAGGCATCTCCATTCAGCTCCAGTGTCAAGTTCATGACAGCAACAGGAGTCTGGGAGCTCTGTAGTCGGCTGTGGATGCGCTTTTACAAAGAAGAGGCCCCGATTCAGCTCTACCGTGAGCTTGTGAGTTATCTCAGTAACCAAGACCGGTATGGAAAGCTCCCAGATCACATTCGGCGTGAAACTGCATTAGCAGCTAGCGAAGTAAGTAAATTTACTTGTTGTAATACAATTTTGTACTCAATTACCCTTTGACAGAACAAGTCTGTCAACCCAATGAGCATCTACATTGCAATGACCAACTTAGTCAACCCACTCCCAACACCTCTTGAACGTCTTGCAAGACATCAACTCACTGTCTCAGCCAACTCAGCCTCTTGCGAGAGACTTTTCAGTGCCTTTGGGCTTATCCTCACCCGGCTTCGCTCTCGAATGAGTATCAAATCAATGACTGATCTTGCTGAGCTCTGACTTCACCTATGTGATGAACATGTCCACTTGGGGATACTCAAACAAAAGCTGCGCAAACGCCAAATACTCTCAATGTCAACCAATGACTTCACTTCGGGCGAAGCTGAACCTGCTAGTAATCCAGGTCACCCACCTGACAATTCAAACTCGGAGGCAGAAGCTCTACATACTCCATCTTCTACATGCGGGAACTCAATGGACGACATAATCATAGGCTTGCGTGGCTGTCTGGATGCAGATGAAGACCCAGAGGTTGTGACATTCGGACAAATACATGTATCAATCTCTCAGCTATTCAACTTCAAGGATACAGCTTGGATACAGGTAGAGGAGAGGTTTTCACTATGAGGTTTAAATGAGGAACTCAAGCTATATGATCTGGTTAGTCTGGATGCTCCTGGTGAGTTAGACGAGTCTTTGGACATGGGCACTTTTGAGGAGTCTGTGCTGACTTCGGCACCATGATTTTTGGGATATAACTTATATATTTCATGTAATATAGATACACACTGTCTGTCTAAATATGCCCTCTTTGCTCTTTCAAAACCCTTGCCTCTGAATGCTCATTATTTTGAGCTGCAACTGTCGACACTGCTGCTCGAATGTCCTGCAGGGTGAGACCAGAGTTGCTCGGGATCTTTCGGTGCCATAGGCACCTTGGGCCTTGTCATCGTTGTCCGGGGGTGCCCATGTGCCGAAGGCACTATAGTGCCAACGGCGGTACCCAAGGCCCTTCCACCACTGGGTCACAATGCAGTAGACCGCAAACTTCCGATAGATCTACTGATGTGGCTGTACCCAGACTTTGAACGGAATCAAAATGATATACTGCATGAGTACTACGGTGGTACATATAAAATATACCTAACACAAAGCACGACGTTATGACGCCAGTGGTCAGCAATACTCGAGAACAAAGTAAATACAGTAAACGCATTCGTTTCAACACGGCATAGCATTGCCCCGTCACGCACACCCCACCCCTTCTTTTTGAAGCAAATCACCAAGGGGCTCGGGGGCACTTTCAACCAACTGCTTATCCCCCTCTTTCTCCATCTCCTTTTCTCGCTCGCGAGCCAGTCGTCCTCTACCTCTTGCAAGATCAACGTCTCGCCAGTCTTCTCTTGCCTCGTCCAGCAATGATGTTGATTCGTCGTATGTCTTCTCAAAGCGCTCGACTTCTTGCGCAAAAACTGCACCGGTATCGGCAGAAACTGAGCCAGTGATGTCCCCACCGGAGTCCTTCCCAATGACCTTTCGCACACCCCTAAAAAACGCATCTAGCACTGTCAAATTGTGGGCAGCCAGTAATGTGTGCGCCGACATCTCGTGTGTATGCAATAGGTGATGCAGATATGCGCGAGTATAAGGGGGTAACACGACCTCTATCTTGCTAACCAATGTCGAATTTGCACCGATAGTATATCCATCGTATGCTTGGCCATCTATGATGCTATGTGAGATGTGCGTGGCAGGAGCGGTTGGGGAACATGCTATGCATGAACAAATGGGCAGCGTAGACGTCGTGGAGCTCGATCGATCGCAAAAACTCTCCGCTAGCCTGGAGAAATTACGAGTATACGCCCGATCGTACAAGTTATGTCCCAGATCGAGCTTCCCGCGCGCTCGGATTTTCAGCGAGGTCGGCTCTATCTGATTTCCATCACGCACTTTTGTGAATAGATGAGTACGTTGTGGTGTGTCGGAGACTGGAAACCGAAAGTCGAGTGCGACGCCCACATCTGCCGCTTGTTGCGCCCATTTTGCATCGAACACATCTACGCCGACGTCCCTTATAAGTCGCAGTATCTCGTGTGGCGAAGAGACAGCGGTGACAAGACGTGGTTTATCCGATGAAAGAGGGGCGAGGGAGGCGTGCATAAGGGGTGATAGGAGATCTATCGAGACCTTTTTTTGTTCAAGTTCTTCACTCGGTTTGTCCGCGCCGTTCGAGCCTTGAGTAAAAGTGGGTGTTATACTGTCAACGAGAGCTACGCGCAGTGGACTCAAGTCAAAAACATATCCTGCCACGCCATCATCAAGACGTGTGAGAGGCTTGACAGCCTCGGCGTCTTTATCGTATAGCATTTCCACCAATGCATGCGAAAATGCTTCACGCGCAGGTATGCTTATCCCTCCGGCCATCGTAACGAACACGTTGAATGGATGGTCAGGCCCCGAGCGCTGGTTTGAAGCGTTGGGAGAGAAAATCGCTGTAGATGTCGAGGACGGTAATGCCTTCGATGAGGACTTGGAAGCTGGCTGAGGGGTATCCCATTGTTGTATTGGGCGCAAGATATCCATCAACCAAGCGGTAGATCTCTCGATGCTCTTGGTGATGCGTTTCTGAGAATACGGTGGAGGCGTGAAGGGGGTGTCCGTGAGTGCAAAAACGATATCAGGACGCATTGCTTGCACATAAGTACGCCAAGCTGCAGGTGTCACCTAAACAAATGAATGAAATACGACGTGAAAGATAAACACGAACGAAAGATTGCATATCAGCAGCGAGGTCCACCGCTCAAGCAGAAGGGATAGGAGAAAGTAGACGTACCTTGCGTACGCCACGCATACAATGAGTGGCGACGTGAGTCGCGCCATTTGGGGGCATCTCGCGATCATCGAAAGGATCCCGAAGGGAAGTAGAGACTATGTGTTTACTAGGGCTATACCCCAAGAAGTCATGCAGTGGTGTTAAAGGAGGCTGAATGCTTGACTTTGATTTGGAGGCAGAGTAAAGAACAGGGACAGGTGGATTGTGTTCAAGACTGTCATATCAGTACATGCAGTGTTTGAGCCTCCAGCTGAACGAGCAGGGCAGGAGGGGCAATTGATGCGATGTGAATGTAAAGAGAAACTTACAAAGTTTCAAAAGGCACATGAATCCACGAAACAGCATCAGTTGCTATGCAGTGATCGCGTGATAGATGGGGGATAACGCCTCTTGAGGTCATCGCCAGAAATCCAGGGGTGGAAATGTCGATGTCAGGGCTGATGGTTTGCCTGACATCGGTTGACGACAATGTTTCAACGCCCCCATCGTACGAGTTAGCTCTCTTGAGGATTAACCTGCCAATTCGTGGTCCAAACGGACTCGGAGCACTCGAAGGTAATACTCTAAACGAAAAAGCAGGCATTTGTGACATTTCTTCTGCGATGACCGTTTCTTCCTTCTCTAACATAATATCGTTTGATTGAAGGTGTGGGTTATTATGTGGTAGTTCCTTCACAAGGATTACAGAGGTTCGGTCTAAACTGTCGTCGATGTTTTCAAGTGAAATGTTCGGAGAGACAACTGCACTCAGCGTGTGCGTTTCTAACTCCGCGACGTGATCAGCACAATTGTCAAGATCCTTCCTTCCGAATCCCAACTAGTAGGAATGAAGCGACATATGGAAATGTCTAGTTTTTACATTTATGGAGCAAGATGCTCCAAGTGGTGTGGAATAAAACTAGAGCACGAACACATGAAAATGGCTGGAGGTTCAAATATAATTTTCATTGTGATATGAACAAATTATGCTACATGCTTAGAGACCAAGAAAAAAGTATAAAATAGCCGAGTATTTTATGCCAAGAAATAATATTAACTGAAAGAACAAAAACGAGTTGGCTGGATGGATGGATGAATGGAAAAGTGATGATTGCAATGCTGAGTGATCTTCTCTATCATTAGATGAACGGAGGGTTGGAAGCGTATGAACTCGAGTTGTAAGGATGCGGGCTAAATGTTTTAAACACAATCATGACGGGGGCACGGAATGAGACGTTAGACGATATATTCTCAGCGAAGACCAAGGGGTCGATTAAGCCGGACTTCCGGCTGCCAGCTCCCCTTGGAAACCTGATGCAATGCCACCAGCACAAGGTCTGTATCTCTGATGCCGTCAGGACCCACTTTCCATCGCGCGTGAGCGGCTGGAACCGGCTCATCTTGTTTTTCCTGAGAAAGAAACGATTAAAAGAGTAATCATCGATATTAAAAGGGGAATAAACCTCAATGAACTCCTGCACCGCACTAGCAACTCTCCTCGCAAGCTCGACGCGGGTGAGAGGACCAGGCTTCTTCCTCCAGTTTTTCGAGCGTACCTGTCGTGACCAAGCATCATATCCAGGCCACTAGTGAAACGGTGGTAAATCTCGATTCAAGCCAGAGAGGCGTGAAATGAATTACATCTATACGGAGAGTGATACTTGAGGATGCATCGTTTAAGACATGCACTTCGTGTCCTTCCATCTTGTCAGCTCGCCTCGTGAAATCAGCGCGGAGTGGGATTCCATTTTCCCGTGGGTCAGCAAAATAAAACCGGATGGGACCCTGCGCACCAGAGGTAGTGCTAAATACGCGCGAAGAATATGGCATACGTGGGACAGTAGGACCAATAAATCCTGCACTGGATGGCACTGCAGTCATATTGTAGCTGGTGCCAGCATCGCTAGAACCTTCGTATCGAGGAATCACTCGTCGACCAGTCTACATTGTTATCAGTTACGTGGCGTGTGACACATGAACTAATTACAAACCTGGGCTTGAACGTCTAAAATATCCGGGTCTGGAGCACGCTTAGTAGTCGGAGAGCTCGATGACGGCCTATTGGCCGTACCTGATGAACTACCCGATAGGGCAGGATTAACAGACAATGGACCTGCATTTAAATGGCTGTCGCTCGCTACTGACGCCACAGGGGTCGGGTGGCTATACGGGGGATACTCGTTGCCCAAGCTAAAAATCACGGGGCTGGGTCTCTGCGACGGTGCGCCACGGGGGCTTGATTGAAAGCCATCTACGGGGGGGAATTGTGAACGGAGGCTTATCTCGCGAATCGGAGAAAGCTGTGAAACTGGGCCTCGGTCTTCACCCATGGACCGCAAAATAACGGAGTTGGATGACGACATGTGGCTATCGGAGGTGATATCGAGAGGATATTCAAAATATTCTCTGCTTCCGAAATTGCTCAGTCGACCGAAAGCAGGGTCTGGTACTGATACATCTCCCAAGTCCGGCTGTCCAGAGAGGTGAGTGCCTGTGGATACAGGCAGACTTGGCGGATAGCCAGCAGGGTACGGGTGCGTCTGAAGCGTAAATTCTTGGTGCTAGAACAGTGGAATGTAAGACAAATTGGGATTGGAGGCGATGCATGGACTGTACCATGGAGTACACTGGTTGTGAGTGGTCGACGGGATGGACGAGGGAAGATGAAAACCCAGGGGGCGTATTGTATGCATCACGCTGATGCGTTGAGTTACCTGTGTCAACCGCCTGTTGGGCAGGGAAACTGAAACTGTCATAGGGGAAGCCTGAAGAGATACCACCCTGCCATGCAATCAGACACATGGACGCGATTCTGTCCTTGCTAAACAGCTCACCTGTTGATGCAATGGAGGCAAAGGATACGGGTGGTTAGATAATTGAGCCCAATACTGCTGTAAAGCAGGGTCTTGAAGATGCTCGTGGAAGTGTGGCGTAGCCTCAGGCAAAGGTGCACTTCTCAACATGGGAGTCGATGGGAGCTGGGGGGACGCTAGATGTTGCTGATGCAACCATGGCAGTTGCTGAGACGAGCCTTGCTGATCACTAGAATCAGACGAGCCGAAAGATGAATGACCTTGATCGGTCCGTTCGCGGTTGCTGCTACAGATAAATATAGGACTTGAAATAGAATAACACAAACACTTACTCCTCAGACGATGACATGCAGTTAACGAAAGACGGGAGACAAGAGAGCGTGGTATGTAGATGATGAAGTTGGTCATTTTAACCAGCCTTAAAATCTACACGCCACCTACCACTGCCTCTGACGCTTTGACGGTTAACTCACTGCGGGGTAGGATGTAAATATTATAAAAATAAACGTCATATTACAGTTGTGCGCCGCTTACGCTTTGATACGGACCTTTCACTGGTACGTGCCAAGTGCCACAGTGCTCAGAAGCACAAAATAGAACCGCACGATAGAGAATGGCGGCGGAAGACAAGTTGAAGTCGGGGGAGGGCTGTGAATTCATCGCCATCAGCTCCTGTCACCAAAGCGTGTGCCGAGGCTGTAGACTTCCGAAGAGCAGAGAGCCCAAAAAGGAAGGTAGAAATAAGGAGTGAACACAATATAACTGTGAAAGGTGCCGGCGTGACCCCGGCCTGACAAACTGTGCGATGTGATACGGAGGATGGCATGTAGGTCCAAGCGTGTGCACGACTGTTGATGCATAGAACAGAAAGGTTCCCGTAAGTAACATGCGATGAACGATGTGGGCGTTGCATTGATACGGCTGCCTGCTTGAGTTAAGTGGAGGGACGAGGTGGAAGAGTGAGGAAGACGTTGTAGCGATGCAATTAGCTGAGCATTGGCAACGACCTGCCAGTGATCAGCAACGCGCCAAGTACAAGACTTACCAATCGTAGAACTTCAAATTAGGACGTACTTCCAGGACCCGGGAAATCGTTATCCCCATGAATTGGGTTCAAGCAACTCAAGGTTCATAGAGCCTTACCGCACATGTGCGAATGGCAGCGTTCCTGGACACTTGGCCATTTAATGAGAGTGACCGGCAAGCTTTCGCACGAAGCAGCTGCGAAAATCAGAAAATTTCAGTGAGCATCAAACCAACGATATTATGAGAGAAACTAAACCAGAAAAGTCGCGTCAAAGCGGTAGATGCTCAGAAGAACAGTGTGCACACATCGCGTTTCAGTAAGAATAGCGCAGCTATGATGAAATGGAATGCGAAAGGAAGGTGGAAAATGGACGGGCATAGACACAGATCCTTGGGGTCCCGGCTCAACCCTAACCTAGTTACCGACTTTATACCGCGGCACTGCTATCAGGACGTACTCTGCATGTCACTGTCAGCGGCGTTCTCTAGCTCACCAGTGCTCAGCTCATGCCTACCGGGAAGGATTCACAGCACACTTGTCCTCAGAAGTCTATCAATGTTCTTCACGTCTATTGTGTATACTCCAGACTCTCGGGGCTCAAGCGCCCAAGTGCGCGCAAGAAAGAGTCCGAGGAGTTTTCCGGACAGTGTCGTTGTATCATTCCTCAAGATGGCTCAGGCTGGTGACTGTCACCATGCATATAGCGAAGGCTTTATTCTACCTCTATCACCTAGCTACAGTGGCCCAACATTATCGGTATTCTTCGTACTCTCGATTCAGTTCCAAGTAATTGCTCAACCCTCTTAGACTCGCTATGCTTAGCTCATCATTGCCATGGACTACTAGTAACCTGCTCCGCCGACCGACCAAGGATCACAGTATGGTGATTCGGATCCCCGTGATTTCTTTGGAGTCCGAGATAGCCATTTTTCCTGCTGTAAAACTAGAAGTTCTACACAGCCCTGCACGCACAATGGCTTACATGATCCCTACAACGGTGTGGTCATGCCTTAATTGTATAGCTGACGTGTCGGCGAGTCAAAGCAAAAATTAAAAAAAGACTAGACTTACAGTACGTGGCCCCCGTGATCTTGACATCGAAGCCCTACATTATCTGTTCAATCAGCTCTCTACCTAGTCCACAGTATACGCACGCTGCGGCACGCATATTTATGCCACGGCGAGCTCCGTTTACGGCAGAAAGCGCCTGTCAGTCGTTGACAGATAGCACACCGCATGCAGATACTTGCCACCACGGCTTTTATTTCTATTGATTACGGATAAGACATCTCCAACAGTTGCTTCAGCCATTGTTTCGTTAGCGGTTTCAGGAAGTTCTGTCAAGTCTTCTACACACGTCTGGATTGCAACCGTGATAGAAATGTGAGCTTGAACATTGCACAGCGCGACTTATGCTGATGCAAATGAGCTTCAAGTCCTCCATTTTGCATCTCCTATATTCACCCTGGCCTTTGCGAGCAGCATAGTTTCCCCTATATGACGACAATCACGATGATCTTATCGCACTTACATATTGTCAGTTATCAACCGTTCCCTTATGTAACTACTCTAATACTTTTCGGACCGCGCTTTTCTCGCCGTGCGGACCTCGTCGTAACGCTGTCGAAATCCGAAGCTATGAGATGGTCGCAGAATGATCTCACAGTCGTGCATTGTCTTATCTTTGAAAATTGTGAGCATGCGTACATTATTTACGGAAAGCTGATAAATGTCGTACAGTACCAACTAGAACTTAGAGCTGCTATATACCAGTGTGAATAATAAAACCGAGCAGTAGTACTGAAATAGAAAGGAATAAAATTACGCATATTTTATTTCGTCGTGTCTTCGTTACCACCCCAAGTCCTTGTTGCATCGTTCCTCTATCAATGCTTCCCTCTCTTGGACATCTTGAGCTGCCTCAGCTGGGGTATCACATCGGCCATATCCTTCTCCCATACCTTTCCCCCGGTGTTCTGCATTGTCACCACCACATCCTCAGCACACTGCGCTTTCTTTTTGCCAGCCCGCGCCACCAAAACACCATACTCTTCCTCCTCTTCTCCGCAGCTTTTCGGCATCGGTGCTCGCCACACCGAAGGCGTTGACAGGTTCAGGTGTGTGTAAAATGACTTGCGCTCTTTGTGTACAACCTTTGGTACACTTTTCTGCTTTCGTAGACGAGGTAGCTTTTGCCCGGTCTGCTTGCTTTCTTCCTTTTCATCTCTGCTCGGAGGAGCGTCCGAGTCGCTCTGTGGCGTTGGTCCCGACCAGCTGGCTGGGGGCGCCCATGGCCAAGCTGGAGATGCATTAGATTTGGCGCTGGTGGGCCCAGTGCGTCCGAGTTTAGGGCGCCGCGTTTTAGGCGACGGAGGCGTGCCCTGCGGCTTCGACTTGGAGGACGTGTCTTTCAGTCTACGATTGGGAGGTTTACCCTCTGGAGAGCTCTTTGGCGTATTCGTGCCATCAGACACTTGGACGTTCTGCAATGTTTCGCCATATCTCATTGGCGGTGTGAGTGGCAATGGCGATGTCGAGTTGGATCCGTCGGATATGAATCCTGGGTCTGGAGAGGCATTGAATGGAGATCTAGATATACTCTCTTCCTTATTGTCTGGAATCGGTGAAGGCATACAGACTACAACGTCAGGAGGTGGTGGGTAAACAGGGATATCTGTTGATATTGGCGGGACCTGCAAGGAGTGTTTGGGTGAAGAGCTTTCAGCAGTTGGAGGAGCGGGTAGAGCCTTCTTTGTTTCTTTCGCAATATTGGAAACCTTTGCGTTCCCGAAATTTTTTTCCTCTCTTTCACGTTTCTCTGGATGCCGCTTTGAGCGGATCCGTTCCCTAGGAGTGTCATTCACATTTGGTATTTTGGTCTCATGCAAGTCTACCAGAGCAGCAGACTGTTCTAAAGAAGGGACCTGTTGGGTGGTGCGTGGACGGAAGTGGGAGTGTATTGGGGAAGGAGATGCTTCCGGTACAGACCAAGTATGATGGTGGTGTGAGGGTATGGTTATGGGTATTGGTGGTAACCCGTGCTGCACGCGATCGTGCATACCCCTCCTTGCATCATTGATGTGTGCACTCCTGTGGGGGACAGTGTGGCCTGGCACGTGCCCATTATCCCTCCCGGCCATAGTAGCAGTATTCACATGTACAGTCCCGGGGAACCTTGTATGGGGTAATCCATGTTCTCTATCCATCGATGTACTGTGTACTGCACTGTTTGCAGTTGCAGGCCTACGCATGTGGGAACTCGATGTAGCCATTGGCGACGCAGAAGCATATCGGGGGATAGCGGGCAACGGTCTCGACACAGACTTCACATTTCCAGAGAGGAGCCTAGGTCTCGGCTCTGGCAATGGAGGCGGCCTTTCCGAAGCAGATGCAGAACGGATGACGGATGAAGAGGCCATAGAGGGTAATGATTTCGACGACGACAACGATGTCGTCGAAAAAGTCGGAACCCCATCTCCAAAGAGAATGGGGCGCGGCGCAGTGTTTCCACCAGCAATCATCGGTTGTTCTATGATGACAGCCCCAGAGAGACCAAGGTCTCTGATACTGTCCTTCGTAGATCTCACATTGACTGCTGGTGTTTTTGGGATAATGAGTGTGTGATGGCGGCTGTGGTGGGACGCGGAAGTTATGTTCAGATGAGGGAGATCTGGCTTTGGCTTGTGATGTCGTTCTGGGGCGGGCTTGGTAAGTTGTTCGTTACTACTCTTGTTACCTATTCAATCAAGGTATACGCTGTTATATGGAAATCGATCGGGCGATCAAGACAAAGTACGCACTTGTAGAAACTTCTTCCCTCTGCTCACTTTGGAGGTCATCGTGCAGCCCTTGCTTCGCCGAAGTGCTTTTGGCGAAGAAACTCGGAAAGGTTCTCTTGTGTCGAGGCTTCTTCGACTCCGCGTCGGGCTTCGTTGATATGCCGTTAACCACGGAGAGAGCCATATTCGCGTTATTGTAGAGGTATCGCTGTAGCGCCTTGCGTGCTCAATGTTCCAAGGCCAGAGGACTGAGTACGTCGAGACTAGTGCCAGCACCGAATGAGAGTTGGTAGTCGACAGCAAAAGAATTCCGAGTCGGCCCAGCTCTGCATCAGCACACGTGCATAGCCCGTAAGTAAAACTCAGATCGGCGGTAACTAAATTTGCTGATACCTTATGTTGTTAGTGCAAGTGATATGCTTTTTGTACTGGACATCTCCGAGTGTACACGATGCAAGTGATAATGCTAGCCGTGATATGTGAGCTCCAGAAAAGATATATGACAGAAAAGCGAGAGTCTGCCGAACCAGAAAAGAGACGGCATGTTTGTCACAGAACGACTAATTGAAAACGTTTTCCTCGATTTAAAGATGACGAAACCGGGAGCCTTGATTGATGGTTGGTGACCTGACAATGATCGTCGCAAAAGGCAGCACGCCACGTTTTGCCATAACTTTGTATCCAAAAAAGGAATGCCGCACTTATGCGCTGCTTACTCAAAACAATATTTCTGATGCTGATCGAGGCAACGACAACCCAACACTGCACAGCATGCCCCAGCTTCACGCCATTCATGCCCACAAGCGCATTTTCCCACCGATCCTTACGTGTTGTTCGGTGTACATAGACCTGACAGTCTGTAATATATCACCTTTAGCCTTCCTACAGCATACTCGCGTACAATACATGGAAACGCAGATCACTGAGAAGCGAGAACAATGGGATCTTTCAGATGTTTGCTACATACAATATTCTTGGTGAGTCACTGGCATAACGCCAAATACTCTTGCTTGTTATGTTCATGCATATCCTGCCCGTCCTGGAACCACGCCATACGCAGGCCCGCCTTTCCCAAACATCTTGCGCACGTCACCAACTAGTTCATCGGGCCTCTCGTGCGCAGCAAAATGCCCGCCACTATCATGTTCTGCCTCAAAGACCGCATTGCCCGTTAAACGCGTCCAGCTTACCGTGATCGTGAGCTTTGAAAAAAATTACTGGAAAAGTAGATGCACTTACGCCCTGGGTAAAGATAACAGCTCTCGAGGGAAAAAGGAGAGACCCATGGGGATGGTAGGCGCAGACTCCACAAACCTGCCTTCATCTTCATTTCTTGCCTCAAAATAGATCCTCAATGATGCCGCCGGGCCAGCACGCGAAAACCAGTAGATCGACATCCATGTCAGGACTAGCGAATGCGTTTGAAAATCCAGATCTTTAGTCTCATAAAATTGATATTGTTACTGCAAACTTACCTTCATCGTCATCCCACTTATATGAGTCTGTCCAGTTGACTAACTTCTCGTATATCCATGCCAGTAGCCCAGCAGGGCTATCCGTGAGTCCATATCCCAGTGTCTGCGGCTGGGTACTTTGCTCTTCATTGTAACCGAAGCCGCTTTCTTTGAACCATTTAGTCCTCGCAAGTCCAGCCTTTTCAGCGCTAGTTAATGGTTTTACTAGGTACGAGAGAAAGGCTAAAGGGTTTCTTAAAAGTTGGGGAGGCCTTCCCCTACGAAGAAAATAGACAAATGTGTACTTCATCAGCTGACATGGAATACTAGAGCTCACACAGGGAAGTTGGTATGCCACGCTTTGCTGTGCTTTCCACCATAGAAGATGGCTATCTTTCTAGTGACCTACACACTTGAGTTCAATACTTTAAAGAAAAATCGAGTTTGGAATTGTACCTACCCAAAAGCCCCAGTCTCCTCCTTGCGTAACTAAGGATATCAAATGGTAAGTGTGTGGATTCATGCTGCGGCATTTTGAATCGCGATGGATGGGGGATGGAACTTGCCGTATTCATTGTATCCCAATGCAAGCATGAGATTGTTTCCTACCTAGAAGTGATACTTCAGCATTTACCCACCTCTTCGGTGAGCAGGAAAGTAAATATACCTCAGCATATTGGCGTCCCGAAAATCCCTGTTTGCGAGGGGCCTCTGAGAAACCGTATCCTGGTAAACTCAGGGCGACGACGTGAAAACTTGGGTGGTCGGGAGAGGCCTTCGTTAATAAAGGTAGTATCTTACGGATCTCCAGGAAGCTTCCTGGCCCTGGAATGGAGTAGTCATTTAGATCAATGAGGGGGGGGGGGGGGGGGGGTACGAACGGGACTGACAACTTACATCCGTGAACGAACAGCAGCGGAATCGCGTCGACCACTTCACTCTTCTGGTGCACGTAGTGTATATTCAGTGACCCATGGCCCTCGACGTCAATGTCGCGCGTATACATCGGTAACTCGTCGTTGAGGGCTTTCTCGTATTTGCGCCAGTCGTAGCCATCCTTCCACCTGCCTACGAGGCGTTTGACGTCGGCGAGAGGGGCACCATACTTCCAGCCCGCGTCTTCCAGCTCGTCGGGGAACGTGGTGAGCTCTAGCTTGGCGCGTAGCGTCGCAAGCTTTTCGTCAGGGATGGCAATTTTGAACTCGGACTCTTGGGCCATGACTTGAAATGTGGGCGTGTGTAGCTGTAACGCGTTGTTTTGTGGTTCTTATGTGCCCTTTATGTAGTATTAGTAAGTATTAGGGCCGGCATGTGCGGACAGAGCAGAATGTTCGAACCCAGCAGGAAATGCGGAGGGTACTGGTTTTTGTACTGAGATGGTCCCCCGTATAGGGGTCTGACTCCAGTGATGGTGTGTAATTAGATCACGGTTAACTCCGATGCCGTGAGAAACAGTCTCACGTCTCATATACATCTTCAAGTTTACCGTTGACTCAGAACTCCATTTCACAACTCTCGTTCATATTAGTAGAATGCCATCAACCACATGGAACGAACGGCAGTGGCTTACAGTTCAAACGGAGCAACAACAGCAAGAGCTACAATTCATTGCACTAATACTCCCGCTTATGCATTTAAGCATTTACCATTCACTCGGGTTGAACATCGTGGTTGTTCGTGGTCTTGAAGATATTCTGCATTTTTCAGCTAACCTATGTGTTCATTAGAGTGTTTATGCTAGGACGGAAAGATGTACTCACGACGGTAAGAGGATAGCCGAATCTATACATTGACACGCATTGGTAGAAATCACATTAATCCAATTAATGATACTGCCATTCAGCACCAGCGACGCTGGCAATGATAACAGACTCTTGCTTAAGTTATATCAGAGGAATTCGGGGACGAAGAAAACCTCTCGGACTCAACTATAATGTGGATCTTACCTCCGCTAACCTATAGAAATCTTACATAGACCATCAGATTATCTCAAGCTACGCCAAACAATTGCATCTGCTCACTGGTATTCGAGACAGCGTCCGACCCTGCAGAATGTGATGCATGTGCCCAAGGAGATGTTTGACACAATGTAGTACCGTGAAGTTGGCAGAGGATTGGGGTATGATCAATTAGTGAGGGTGGTCAGTGGTATAATGAGAGTGAGGTGAAGGTTTCGCAAGGGCGAATGTAAACTTTTGGAATGGTAAATCAGAGCTCTGTCGATTAAGTCAGATCCTTGACCCTTTTATTCTAGGCTGATTGTGCTTTTCCCGTGTTTTCCTCATAGATTGGCCATTCCAAGGAAGATATTAGGTACTGCCTGCTATACCATTTCGTGGAAGGATTTTATCTGTTGCGTGAGTCTTGGGGTGAGTCTTTGTTTATTTTTGTATGAAATATTACACCAGTCATGGCTAGCCATTGTATATGCCACATGGGCGCATAAGTTGTCGGTCGGCATCCACATTTCGGTAAGGTCCTATAGCAGTGCATTGGTATGCCCGTTTCTGCACCACACCCCTCCTTTCCACGCGCGTCTTCTTCATTCAACCTCTGAGCTTGTGTGCCTTGTCGCTCCAAGTCATGCAGACTCCCGAGCAGGTTATCCTTGTGCCCATCTCATACGGCAGATTAAACATTCGTGGTTTCCGACAAGGCGATAGGCTCAGCCACGACTACTTATAGTCGAATGTCTATGCACGTCATATTTTTTCTTGTTTTTGTTTCCAGTTCGCTACCTAGAGAAGATGAATGATTTAGGCGTTGTTGATTGCACCTTTTGGTTGAAGGAGTTTGCTTATCCCGTGAGATTCTGAGAATCTTCTGTTCATTTCCATTTATTCAGGCTATTAGCAGTCGTCTATAACGCACGGACGCGCATATATTCGGTATGTTGTCGGCCTAGATACCCATCATCTCCTGGCTATTAGGTGAGCTGATACTGTCATCGTTCCACTTTCCCTCTCCTTATCACCTGCGCATTCTCTATTTGTAGTTGTCCTGCATCCATCATACGCCCAAATCATTATGCATCCGCCCCATGCGACAGATGAACATGGGTGGTTTCTGATACGTCGCTCAATCCAGCCACAACCACTGCCCTGCTTATGTGAATCACGGTCCTTTCCTTCATCGGGGAGCGCTGGATCTAGATAGTGATGACAGTCTTCTTAAGGCGCCGTATCACTCGCATTCATACAATGAAGCCATCCCTCATTCCTTCTGGACTAGCGGCGAGTGGTGATGACCCTGAGGGTCAGGGAAGATGATGTGAAAACAAGTTCATGATTTGGCGTAGATTCTGTATCAACCAACCAACAGTGGTACAATCATTCACCTAACATTCAATCCTAGGGCGCTGTCAGTAGACGCGTTACGCTCTGTTGTCCCACAGCACAGGTGTCGTGTCAGTGGATTCGCCGACAACCATAGATATATAAGAGCTTATGACACTGCGTCTAGGTTATTCTGCTCTCCTTTCCACCATATCGTAGAAGCTTCTAGACATCATATTCATCTACAGGGCTTTCCCCCCCACTTTCTCGATGTCTGCTAATGGTGTTGATGTCCTGGGTTTGGTATCACAAGCTCAATCTGTCAATGCGCCATACTCTATGTTCAATAATGTTCGTGGACAACAGATCAACAACTATTATAACAAAGATACTGGTATAAGTCGTTATTGCATATTCTTCATTGCAATTTAACGTATATATGTATACTTGTTTTCAGAAAAGGAGCGACGGGAACTGGCCGATTGGCTCACTCCTTTGAATTTTCGACAAACACAGAGCAACATCTATGGAAATAGACGGGAAGGAACTGGTGATTGGGTACTTGATAATGAAGTTTTCAAAGAGTGGCAAACAGGCTGCGCGAAAACAATGTGGTGCCCCGGCATTCGTAAGTGTGTCGTCTCTGACCGTTCTCAATAGTATCATGAATGTTCCATGTAACTGATCCTGATTGTGCAGCCGGGACTGGGAAAACCGTTCTTGCGTAAGTACCCCAACAAGCTTCAGGTATCAACAGCGATCACAACTTTTATGCGTCTTTAGGTCATACATTATCAATTTCCTCACTGAAAAGTACAACACTCCTGACGTTGCTGTGGCCTACATTTACTGCAACTACAAAGAGCAATCAACTCAAACGGTGTATGATCTTGTTGCAAGTCTCTTAAAGCAACTTGTTCAAGATCATTCTTCTACCTTCACACGCGTTGCCAGTCAATACCAGTCTTACCGACAACAAGGCTACCGCCCAACTATCCAACAGGTACACAATACACTAATGTCGGAAATCAAACAATTCCAGCAAGTTTTTGTCGTTGTCGATGCTTTAGATGAAATTACCGAAAGTGACAACAAACGTTACGACTTGCTCAACAAGCTTCGATCTCTTGGATGCAGTTTACTGGTGACTTCACGTGAAATGGACTCGATAAGAAAAGCTCTGCGTAATGTCCCATATATGCACATTCGTGCACATGATGATGATATACGCCGCTACATCGAAGGCCGTATTCTCCCAGGAACATTATTGTATGAGCTCATTAATGGAGATCCCCCTCTAAGAGAAGAGATTATCGAATGTATCATCAAACGCGCAGGCGGCATGTGAGTGCTTCTTTAGTCCATCCTTCAATATACACCCTAATATCGAGGAAGGTTTTTACTATGTCGTCTGCATGTAGAGTTGCTGGAAACCAAGGTCACTCGTACGGAGGTTCGGGTTGCCCTTAGAAGTCTTCCGAAGAAGGTGGAGGCTGCATACGATGAAACAATGAACCGAATTCATGGACTGAATAAAGGCCTCCAGCAACTTGCTTTAACGGCTATCATATTGATCACCTATGCCTTCCGACCGCTGAGCGGCAAGGAGCTTCAACACGCTGTGACGGTTTCACGTGGCGAGCTAGGCATCACTAGTCATGATCTTGTGGAGATATCCATCCTGTCAGAGGCATGTGCTGGTTTAATCCTACTAGATGCAGAACATTCTGTGTTTCGCCTGATTCGTGAGTAGTTTATTCCCTAATCCCGGCTAAATCTGATGACCATCCCATTAGATTACACTGCGCAGGACTACTTCAGCAAATATAACAAATGGCCATGCTTAGATCCGCACACACAACTTACGAGTATTTGTTTGAAAGTTCTGTCATTGCCACCACCTGCCAACTACAATCCTTACATGTGGCGGCCGAGGTGGCCATTCAGTGGGGAGATGAGCCATTATGCCGCAGAAAATTGGGGAAACCATGCACGTCTTGTGGAGGAGACCAATATGGCCATGATACAAGAATTTCTTCGTCCTAAGGAGATAGTTCAAAGGGCTACGGAATATATGGGTGGTCGTAAGGGTTCCCGTGGATCAGTGCTGCATTTATGCGCCTTTTGGGGCTTAGCTCGAACCATTGATTTCCAAATAAAAGGGGGAGCCGTTGTTGACCCACGAGATGATGCAGGTAGAACACCACTATACATCGCCATAAACAGGAAACACAGAGATGTGGTGAGCTTACTGCTCCGTCGAGGCCACGATGTAAACTCGCAAGACACAGAAGGTCTGACACCACTGTCATTCGCATCCAAAGTAGGAGACACGGAGATTGTGAAGTTGTTGCTGGAAAGGGATGATATAAATCCTAACTCGAAAAACGAAGCTGGTGAGACCCCACTTTTAATTGCAGCCAAAGCAGGGAGGCCGGACATTGTCAAGCTGCTGTTGGAAAGGGACGATGTGAAGGTCAACACACCAGACGAGGAAGGTCAATCACCACTGTCATTGGCAATCTATACACGGAACACAGAGATTGTTGAGCTGTTACTGGCAAGAGATGACGTAAAGGCAAACTCAAAGGATGATGATGGTCGGACACTACTCTCGTTTGTGGCTCAGACGGGAAACATGGAGATTGTTAAGCTGTTGCTGGAAAGAGATGACGTGGATCCTAATTCAAAAGACGAGCATGGTCGGACACCACTTTCGTTCGCTGCCGAAGCGGGGAACACAGAGATCGTTGAACTGTTGCTGGCAAAGGATAACGTGGAGGCTGATTCCAAAGATATATATAATCAGGCACCACTCTTGTTCGCAGCCAAAGCAGGGAACACCAAAACCGTTGAGCTGTTGCTGGAAAATGATGTGGACGCTGATTCACAAGACGGACGCGGTCAGACACCACTCTTGTTGGCAGCTAAAGCTGGGAACTCGGAGATTGTTAAGCTGCTGCTAGCAAGGGATGATGTGATGGCCGACTCAAAAAGCAACTTGAATGGCGGTCAGACACCACTCTCGCTAGCAGCATATGCAGGGAGCACAGAGACCGTTGAACTACTCCTCATGAGAGATGATGTAAATCCCAATTCGAGAGACGTGCGTTGGCGAACACCACTCTCATTTGCAGCTTTTGCAGGGAACCCAGAGATTGTAAAGCTGTTGCTGGAAAATCGTAACGTCGAGGCCAACGTAAAAGATAAAAGTGGGCGAACACCGCTCTCATTCGCAGCCAAAACAGGAAGTACGGAGATTGTTGAGCTATTGTTGGAGAGAGGTGACGTGGAGCCTGACCCAAAAGATAAACATGGTCGAACACCCCTTTCGCTCGCAGCCGGAGCAGGAAACGCTGACATTGTTGAACTGTTGCTGGCGAGAGGTGACGTGGAAGCCGACTCAAAAGATAAACATGGTCGATCTCCGCTTGCGTTCGCAACCAAGACAGGGCATGGTGATATTGTCAAGCTGCTCCTAGAAAAGGATGATGTGAATCCTAATTCGAAAGATGTGCGGGGGCAGACACCACTCTTATTCGCGGCTTCTGCAGGGAATCCAGAGACTGTGAAGTTATTGCTGGAAAGTCGTCACATAAACGCCGACTCCAAAGATAAAAATGGCCAGACACCGCTCTCACTCGCAGTTAAAGAAGGGAACTCAGCAATTGTCAAGCTTTTGCTGACAAAGGATGATATAAATCCCAATTCGAAAGATGAGCGTGGTCAGACACTGCTCTCGTTCGCAGTCAAAGCGGGGAATACGGAAATAGTTGGCTTGTTGCTCAAAAGAAATGATGTCAATCCTAACTCGAAAGATAAGGATAATCAAACACCACTCTTGCTCGCAGCAAAATCAGGAAACATGGAGATTGTCAAGCTGTTACTGGAGGAAAGGGACGATGTCAATCCTAACTTGAGAGATGAAGATGATCAGACACCACTCTTTATCGCGGCGAAGGCAGGCAACAAGGGGATGGTCGGGCTGTTTCTGGAAAAAGATGATGTGAATCCTAACTTGAAAGATGAATACGGTCGGACACTGCTCTCGTATTCAGCCAAAGCCGGAGATACGGAGACCGTCGAGTTGTTGCTGGAAAGAGACGACGTAAATCCTAACTTGGAAGATGGTGATGGTCTGACGCCGCTAATGTTTGCAGCCAAAGCAGGAAATACTGAGATCGTCAGGTTATTGTTAACAAGGGATGATGTGAAGACAGACTCAACGGATACATATAACCGGACGCCACTTTCGTTCGCTGCCAGGACGTCGAAGAGGCGCTTCTGGTTCCGGGGTATATACCCTATCCCCATCGATACAGATGATGATGATGACGACGACGACAATCATGGGCTTTTACACCAACGTTCTAGGATCGATTACTCGGTCGTCGAGTTACTACTTGCAAGAGAAGTTAATATTAATCGGAGAGACGAACATGGTCGGACAATTCTGTTCAGAGCAGCAAAAGACGGATTTGAGCATTTTGTAAAGAAGCTACTCACCAGAGAAGATATTGACGTGAACCTGCCGGACAAAAATGGGGACTCACCACTACATTGTGCGGTGCGGTCTGGATGTCAAAATGTAACATCCTTGCTCCTTTCACATAATGCCATCGCACCCAACTTGAAAAACGCGAAGGGACAGACCCCGCTCCATTGTACGATTATAGCTAAAAGCCAAGAAAAGAAAATACCAAGCGACAGGTCTGCGAGTAGGCGAGAGGTAATTGCAGGCCTTCTTCTTGCACGCCATAGCATCCGAGTCGACTTAGAGGACGACAATGGAATGACACCATTGATGCTTGCTCGCTCTCTAGAGGCTGTACCTATAGTGAAGCTCCTTAATGAGTACGCAGCAGACTCAGAGTTTAACTCTGTAGATGGAGTGGAGAGCCGGGCCAAATTGGTGAACAAAGCCCCATTAACAGGCACGATGATTGTCGGCCATCAGACAATGCATAGGAGAGAGATTGCACGACCTTTACTGTGTCGGATACCACGCATTAAGACGTTGTCATCCTGTGTGCCGCGTGTCAGTGGTTAATTTTATTAAAGGTGTGTTTGACATGGTTCACTTCAGACTATCTTCCTCCTAAATGATGGTATACCTAGGGGAGACTGGTCCTACCTCAGTATCGTCCACAACGACCACTGCGGACCTTGGGCTGAGTGATATTTACCCGGATATAGCACTGTTCCCTTGGTGAATAATCCTTGGTTTTGAAGGGATTGAAGGTGCTTTTATGTTTGTGGTGTCAAACAATTTCCGGTGTATTAAGCCTGTAAAATGTACCAGTCCTTGCAGGACGAGCGTCAAGGTCAAGAAGGGTTTTATTCTCTGTTCCACCCCCCGCCGCAGCTCCTATCCTTTTTGTCCGACGGAAGGCGGGCGAACTTCAGCTTTATATTGACTACAAAGGTTTGAATTTTATGACCAAGAAAAACAAGTCATAACTCATATGTCTGTGGCCCTTAAACATACAATCAACCTCGGCTTTACCACAAGAAAGAGGGAGAGAGGGAGAAAAATAGAGAAATAGAGACTAGTAGCATGCGCAATCATTCTAGTAACACGAATGCGATGAGAAAGTACAGCGAATTGGACAAAATGATAGATATTACCGAAGAGCAGTGAGATGCCATGAAAGTTAAGACTTGGATTTGGTCAGCGGTGGGTAATCATTCCTGCTCGTGAACGGGGTAACTTTGCTGAGCAGGATTATTTTTGCCACTCCAGAAGACAAAGACATTCGCTTGTTCGATCCATTTGGCATCGACGATATGGAAAATCTCAATACACACATGGTTATTTATATTATTGTTCAACGTTCAGGTCGAATGCAAAGACTCACTTTGGTCCTGTAAGGCTCACTTGTCAACACGACAAGCTACCGTGTTCCTTCCTCCTAGTGTCTTCTGCGACAAGCTGTTTTCACTTGACTAACTGACGTTTTGACATTACTCGATCGGTCTATTATCGTATTCGCATCTGTTAGATCTACATATCGTTGAAAGTTAGCCAATCATGCTCTTGAATATCACCAACGCATACCTCGAAATTTAAAGAACCGGCAAGGGATAATACGCCCCGGGCCACATTTGACCAACTTGTGCCTACACTTGCAGGTCTGTCTAATGTCCAGTAAGCTTTACATCGTTGACCATATGTCCACATGTTCAAAGTTGCGCAGTCTCTTCTTCTCAGGCCTCACAAAAATAGAGACAATTGACACTTCCTGCCAGAGATATTTTTGAAAGATCCTTGTAATTGGACTGCGGAGACAAAGGCAAAAGGACGATCAGATTCAGATAGCGATGCAGACTCGAAACGGATCATATCACCGAGATGTGTTTAGCAAAGATAATCACATGCACGGATACTATGTCATCACAAGAAAGAGTGCAAGAAGTTTAAAGGAAAGAGTCTATTATCTGCGCCTTATCCACACGGCGAGAAATTAGGAGGCACAAAGAGGCAAAGAGGTATCAATTAGAAGGAAAGAACCAGATGTAAGAGCCAGAGCCAGAAGAAGAACCAAAAGAATATTGCAAGTCCAGTGTGAACAACTTTGAAGGAAGCGTGTAAGTAGGCAATTTGATGATAGATGTCATATGTAAAAAGAATGTCCAGCCCAAGGAAAGAACAAAAGTCCTACTGCGAGCTTATCGGTCGTGAGCGTCATCCTCGTCACACGTGATGATTTCCTTGATAGAAGCGCGTCAGAGAAGAACGATCCTAGTGTGCGCTGCGGCGCATGAGAATAGAGCCAGAGAGAAACATGATGACCATGGTCGCAACGATGCCCGCAAAAGCAGGGTGCGCAACATACTGCGACAAGGCACTTGAACATCCTGCACATGACCAACCTGCAAGACCAATACATCAGAAACAGTTTTATAATAAACACAAGTGAAAGTGGATGCAACTTACCACTACTGATTGGAGTGTATGGCTGGGGCGTGTAGAGAGCAAACTGCAGGGCACTGTTGGGAGTCAATATTCCTGGGGCACGAGCAGCACCAGGTCCCTGATCACCCCATATTTGTAGCGTATATTTTGCTTGAGCGAGAGGGAGGTCCGGATGCGACGTCTGATAAGTATAAGGATCCCAGACGACACTGGTTGCAGTCCCTGGTATAATGCCATTTGTTGGACCTACAGGATACGTGTTTCCGTTGTCACATGCCGCAGACACAGTGAGGTGGGTGGGCGTAGCGAGGACGTAGCTGAAGTTCCAGCCGAATGTGATGAATTCATTCTGTGCAATTTTGTAGTACGAGGTTGACTGCTGGGGTGGTTGGGTTACGGTGAGAAGACCTGCAGGTGCGGATTCGGGGATGGAGAGAGTGGAAGATGAGGCTGAGCTGGATCCTGATTGCTGGGACTGAGACGCCGACTGGGATTGAGACTGTGATTGACTATTGCCTCCTCCATTCTGTTGTCCCCCACCCTGTTGACCACCTTGACCACCTTGTTGCCCTCCCTGCTGATTGCCGCCTCCTTGTTGACCACCCTGTTGACCACCCTGTTGATTACCCCCGCCCTGCTGCTGACGCGCTTCGAGCTCTATGGACATTATTGATAGCTTTTTGACGCGATTTTGTGGGAGTTAGATAGAAGGAGCGACGAGAGAGAGGGAAGCGAGAGGCGTGGTTGGTCGGATGAACGGACTAGTAGAAACGGGTTTTCTTTTGTAATGAGGCGTGCTCGGCTTTTTAGGATGGTCATTTCCATTTATGGCACTAAGCCACAAGGCTCTAAACCGCCGCAACATGCCGGTCTTGGCCTAGACCTGACCCAGCTTCATAGTCTCCACTCACTGGCAGGTCTGCTGTCGTCCAAGTCCATACCTCGTCTGGCTTGTCAAAGAATATAACATACACCCTTGTCTTTCGTTCCCATACACTTGAGGCGTGCTCGTTCCAGCCCGTTTATATTTACTCCACCACGTTGAGGAGCCCCGTGACGATTTACATACAGAATCTCGAAACCAGTGTTCGAGCCAGCTATAAAACAATCAAAGCACGACTCTTCTGCATACCGCCACTATCCACGAATATCATTTAGATACGTGGCAATATGTTCGACGAAACCCAGTCTCCTTCTCCCAACCACGCTCTCGTTGCTCTCGCACCATTGGACCCAGACTGGCAGCCCATCTTCCAAGCCTCAAACCAAGTCGTGCTCTACAACCCAACGTCGCACGCTCTCTCTATATGCAAATCGTCTACCATACTCGAAGGACACCAGCCGTCGTCGTGTCCTTATTGCCACAGACCTCTACCGTCAGGGTTCGACCACCTCGATACCGATGATGTCGAAGATATCGACTCGTCACGCCATTCTCACCCCGCTTTTCACTCGCGCGCTTCCAACTACTTCCAGCTTCTCGCCATCGCAAATGAGACGTCATCGCGGCCTTCGAGTCCTCCTCCACTCATGGACGACGAGTCTAGGAGGCGGCGCCCTACCTTTCCACGCGAAGCTATGGCTGAAGGATATTTCAGGGCGTTCTTCCAAGAGGAATACAGGTTAGGTATGGGTGCAAATGGAAGTGTCTATCTTTGTCAGGTTTGCATTTCATTTCTTTCGTTTACCTCTAATTGCTCGACTTTTAACGACATAATAGCATGTATTGGATGGAAATCCCCTTGGTTCGCTTCATTTCACCAGACTTCCATCGCATACCAAGATTATATTAATATATCTCTTCTTTTGGTGGGACAGGCCATTTCGCAGTTAAAAAAATCGCAGTCGGAGAGTCCCATTCTTATCTCCTTACCATACTGAAAGAGGTGCGACTATGCGGTACGTACAATTTGAACTGAATAACACGATTGTATCAGGTCCGTTTGTTGGAACGACTCCACCACCGCAATATCATCACCTACCATCATGCTTGGCTTGAAACTTGCCAGTTCTCGTCCTTTGGACCAAAAGTGCCAGCTCTCCAGTTGAGTCCCACTCACCATTTCAAAAAATAATCTTCAGACTTGATGATACAGTAATACTGATCTTCTCTATACAGCGTGCTAATGCAATGGGCAGAAGGCGGCAGGTAAGCTATTCGTAGCCCTGTTATCCCCATGCGCATATACCCAGCATATATGTGTAGTAGACGATTTCACTCACTTTATGTTATCGCATTTTAGTCTAGATGACTTCATCGATCTCCGCCTTGGTCGTTCTACCAGGTTACCCCACATTCATGCCCATGCCTCCTCTATATCTGGTCCATCTTCTCCTTCTCCTTCCACCCCGCCTGCCTCCGATCTTCACTCACCTTCTGCTCGCATACGGGCTTTCCGTGCTATGAAAAGGGCCCCACCAGAAGAGCGTGAGAGGCTAAGAAGGGAAATGGAAGGCGGGATTGGTGTAGGAGGGGTAGGTATAGATGGAGGAAGAGGTCGAACCTCGTTGAAGGCGGTTCATCTGTTGAGCCCCGAAGAGGTCAAGAGCCTGTTCGCGGACGTGACGGAGGGGTTGGCGTTCTTGGTGCGTCGTATCCTTTCACCATATGTGTAGGGAAACTTGATAGGCTGACGACCTGTTTTGTAGCACGATAGGTCTATTCTGCATCTGGATTTAAAGCCAGGCAACGTTCTCCTGACGTGGGACGAAGGCAAGCTTATGTATGCGCCCTAATTTTGTGTTATATCTCTTGCTTTTATCTGATCATCCTTGTTCATGCAGACCTCGGGCAATGCTATCAGATTTTGGTACATCACGAGATATGCTCCATTCAAACCGCAATCGCTCAGGAAACACTGGGACGTACGTTTTCATCTCCTATATCTTCATCCGCAATATTCATGCCCTACTGTTTGCTGGCTGACATCTTTTAGTCTAGAATATGCCTCACCTGAATCGCTCCCTTCTCCCCAAACTGGACTGCTCCAGCAAGTCGACTCCAAATCCGACATGTGGTCTCTTGGCATGATTCTGCACAAGCTCCTCTTCTTCAAACTTCCATACCAATATGCGGCTGACGGAGAGGCGAGCGTAGTGGACGAAAGTGATAAGATGAGTAAACTCGAGATGGAGGTGTTTGACTATCGCGGGTATGTTTTTTCTCTCCTCAGTTATGTAGGTAATCGAAGAGCGATGTCTTGATCGCTTGAACAGATTTCGCCAGTCGCCATCGCTGGTTACCTCGTTTGAATCTCGACGCCTCCCACGTGCTTTCCTGTACCTTCTCGAAAGTCTACTGAATGTTACACCTTCTTCACGACCTTCTTGCGAACGTGTACTTGGTGCTATGCGTGAAGGACGGGTGAGTTTCTTTCTAATTCCCTCATTAGCGACTGGCGGTTGTCATCCCATACGGTTTATCGTGACTAAAAACTTGTTTTCAACTTGCGCTTACTAAACCAATCTATTTATTTCCACATTCCAGTTCGACCCAGTCACCCCTGTCCCAAACCAGGCATCAAGTTCTCTGATACCTGTCGTACGGAAAATGAGTGATGAGCGGCAGGGCCCTTCAAGTCCGACATACGACGGAGAGCTCGTAAATAGTCCTAGCAATGGGCACTATACTGAACGTGGTGACGAAGGTGGAGCTGCCAAGAGCGAGAATGACCAGTGGTCAGCGTCTCTAGCTTTGATGGAGCAAGACGGTGAGAAGACGCCCTTGCTACGACTAGCAGCTCCCCCATCTGTCCCCTCTCTTGAGCCACTACCACGAAGACGTGTGTGGAGGTGGGTTGGGGAGGGGTGGAATGCAGTCAAGGGTGTAATGGATATGCAACCAGAGCTAGGAATGAGAGGTAGACGCCTCGGTATCCGACCGAGTGCAGATATGTATGTGAGGGGTATGAAGTCGTGCGTGCTTGCTGCGAAGGTACGATGATGTCCTACCCTCTTCTCCTCCCTTTACAGCCGTTTTCATGCCATCAGGTTTTATTGTGTCGACTGACACATCTTTCACTAGGCCATATCGATTTCGTGCTTTTCTCCGAGGATGGTACGAGAGTATCCAGCAACAGTAGGCGTGCTGATGTCCTTGGGTGTGGCAGATACGTTACTCGATGGGTTGGGTGTGTCGATCTTACTTGCCGCAGTGCATGTCGCGGCAGTGTGGTGGGTTGGGGTGCATGGAGAGTAAAGTTATCATGATAGTCATGGAAAAGGTTATGGTTCTGGTGATTCCACGGAGTGTGGATCTGTGTATCTTTAACAATATGTACACTTATATTCAAGTCTTAGATCACTTTTAGGCGCGGTATTCGTTCCTTTTAGGCACGGGAGGTCGTGCAGTGAAACGTTGCACATTTTTCTTGTTTGGCCCATCCCAGTTTTATCCATGTTCTCTATACTAGTTGTTAGATCACTGGATTTAAAGACGTATCCCAAAATTTTTTCCAACTAATTGCAAAAGCGAGGCCATAATCCAAAAGCCTCACGTAGGTAGATATACAATTGTGCCCATGAATGAAGTGCATTTGATAGTCATTGATGAGCGAACGTACACCTTGTACAAATGGATAGATAACTATATCCATATAGTATCCCTATGGATAGGACAGAAAGGCGCAGTTAGTCGGCTATTTGAGAACACGGGAAAAAGAGCAAGAGAAGAATACGACATGAACTCACCTATACACCTCATGCTTCCCATCATCAAGTTAGTCTGCTCTTCCAAGTATATACGCAAGTAACCTCTTTACCCGTCTGCTCATATACCTGCTCCTCCTTTGTAAATGTACGAATGAGCAGTCTACCAGCTCCCCAATAATTATATCTATATCCCTCATCACATCGCCCTCTCTTCGAAAGCCCCACTGTTTTTCCAGTAATGTCACCACGAAGCACTAACACTGAATCCATTCCCGATTGT
Organism: Serpula lacrymans var. lacrymans S7.9; assembly: GCF_000218685.1. Classification (NCBI taxonomy): domain Eukaryota; kingdom Fungi; phylum Basidiomycota; class Agaricomycetes; order Boletales; family Serpulaceae; genus Serpula; species Serpula lacrymans. Next base: position 586,425 of record NW_006763291.1, on the reverse strand, counting down.
AGCTATCACCATAACGATACCGATAACCTGTATCACCCTGAACACGGAAGACTCTCTCCCAACTCGATCCGACTCTGTCTCCGTACGTTGTTGATGCGGTGCCCCCGCTGTCCCTGAGCCACTCCCTGTACCAGCATCCTTACCTGCCCCTGTCCCCATCCCTGCAAACGGCCCAGGTCTCGCCTTCCCTTCCATAGGTCGCGGGTGTGCCCCACCCGGCATAGCCGACTTGCCAGTCGCTCTCTGCACATGCGGACTCGTAAATGGGTCTGTACGGGACCAGGTGTAGCTCGTCTGCTGGCCTGGAGGAGGACGATAGTAAGTGTATTTTCCGGACCGGTGGACCTCCCATACATGCGGGTGTGGTCGGGCAGGGCGGTGGCGGGAGGTCGTGGAGGATGGGGTAGGTGATGTCGTTGGTGTTGGTGTTGGTGGTGGAGCAGGTCTTTTGAGAGAGCGGTCGTATTCGCGTCTGGACGTAGCGTGAAGTTTGGAGGGTAAAGGGGAATGACGAGACATACCGTTTGCGATCGTCGCCTAGTATTGCATATGCATCGCTCACTGCTTGAAACTTTTCCCTTGACTTTGGGTCTTCAGCTACGTCGGGATGAAATAGTTTGCTAAGCTAGGTAAAAACACGTCGACGCCAAGTCCGAAGATGAGCGAAATGGCCAGAACGCCGGAAGGACAAAGTGCACAATCACCTGGTAAAAACTCGACTATGTATCAAGAATGATGCGGTAGTTAGCATTTTGTTTTGGAAGTAGAACCTGAGGTCAAGGATGCTCACTTTGATCTGAGCTTTTGTTGCGTTGTGGGGGACAGACAGCGTCTCGTAATGTCCGCAGCGACGAGACGTGGACGAGAAAGAGCGACCGCATTTGCTTGATGGATGTTTGAGTCGAGAACAAGAATGAGAAACCGAAGGGGACACTACCCTCATCGCTGGCGGTGTCGATGAGCAAGATGGCGGGCGCGGAGGTAAATGAATACATACCAAATAAGGATACTCGGAAAACCATTACCAACTTTCTATAACAAACACTAGAGACACCACAACTCGAACACCGTGACGAACACAACATGCGCATGCATTCTTGCCTTAAGATTTCTGAAATATTATACGAGAGCTTCGAAGTGTCACTACTATATGAAGACCTCCCAAGTCTTGCCAGAACATGTCATGCATTTCTTGAACCAGCTTGTGACGTTCTTTGGAGAACACAGACATCATTCGTACCACTCTTCTTGTGTGTACTGCATCAAGGTGTATTTGCTCAGTGATTCTTTTGTTCGTAACGAACTGGTATGTTCCATGGCCTGTACCTGCCCGCATTGCTCTACTACTGATGTGGATATGATCATTCACCGTGGTTCACGATAATATTAGTGCCTGGCAAGATCACCTCGTGATGAAGAATGGGATAGAATTTTCCACTACTCACGACGGATCAAATCTATCTCTCATGGTGACTTGCCTCCACATGGCTTACAGAACTTCTCAATTTATGTCAACCCGTCGACAATACTTGACATGCTGATCGCCTGTCCTTCGGCTCATTTACTACCAAACCTCACTTCATTGACCTTTGTTGATAATATCAAAGCAATGGTGTACAAGGATTGCGTGCGTCTTCTCATGACCAAAAAAACATCACATCTCTATTTCGTCCCAGCTTCACGATGAAGAAGTCACCTCCTTTATGAATACTGTCATCGCGAAAGAGAGCATTGTTATAAAAAAAACTCAAGGTGCATATAGGCAAGTTTACTTACATGAGTCGCTTGGAACAGTCTTTTGACACCACAACGTAGATTCGAGTCACACTAGCCACTTCCTCGCCTATCTGGTAAGGTCGTGGCAGCATCTAGAATATCTCAGTATCGTATACTCGAGTCGCGATACCGAAACAATGTCAACTATAGGATTATCTGGACTTCCTTCCTTGCGAAACTTGCAGATATCTTCTTACTTTGGTTTGAATATGATTCCCAGCTCGATATTTGAAACTTTGCGGTCCAAAAATTTGGAGCACGTGGAAGTGCTTTGCGGTACTTGCGACGCCGATGTCACGAAGCTTTTGCATGCATTAAAAACAAACCATCTCTCTCCGTCTTCATTGCACACTATCATGGTCAAACCGACTTCTATTGTGAAACTGTCATCAACACCCATCCAACAGCTATTTGCCTTTTCGAACATCACAACTTTGCGGCTCAACAACGTTAGAATAGACCTGGACGACCATCTTCTGGGGGATATAACATTCCCATTGCTATGCACTCTCTGGACGAGTGTTAAATATGTCTAAAGCTTGACGCGTCTATAGTACCCGATTCAGCCACTGACGTGTTGATGGGCAACGGACGAGACTCCTCATTATTACGCTGCGATATGACTTAAGGTCGATGACGATGAAACCTCTCCCGTAGCCGATTTTTTGTTGACGCTCTTTCCGATGTTGTGGATTGAGGTACCCACCGTCGTGGATTGGATCGAGATCTATTACCTTGTGCATTCTGTGACGAGACATCGCAGAATTGAGGCAGGGATGAGAGCGATAAAACGATCCGTACTTACAGTTATTCGAGAACTTGGATACCTCATTAGACTGATATCACATTCAATGTACTGCATGAGCCACGCATCAAGAAGCTATATTCCTAGCCGGAAGAGGTCTCTCAACTCGAAGGCGATATCGATATTTTGCCGTCAACATTATACTGTGCTTGCGTTTGTAAGACCAGATTAGTACTTATCCAGGATTCCCACGGTTGCTTTTTGTCACTACGCCACGATTTCCTTTGTGAGCACAATGCCACAAGGTTTCCAGGCCAAAGCTCGCAGATCAAAGCTTTACTACAGTACATACATAAGACCGTCCCCCATGAGCTCAACACTCAACAAAGACACTTTCTACTTTCTTACCACAAACCACCTTACACTTCATGAAATTCAGAGAAAGCTACGTTGAAAGGTTCTCCGTCGAGAAGTACAATGGCAAGCCTGGGCCTAGTGTGGAATATGCCCCTGCAGCAGGCAGTGATATGGATGATTCTCTTGTGGATGGTATGTTATGACACAATAATGAACAACGTTAAACTGATTTTTGTAAGACGGAGAAGGCTGGATGTTACGCTTAAGAACAGGATTTATCTCAGGAAGGTATACTACTTTCCTGAGTAAAACGTGAGTCTCAGCATTTATGTTGCAGAGAATGTGCTAATCCTTTACAGTTGGAACCTTCCTTTCCACAGTCATGAATTCTATACCGAGGTTAGTCGAGCTCCCATTCAATGATGTTTTTACCGACCCCGCCATTACCTGCAGCTATACCTCTATTCGCATCCTCAGCTGTTACAACCCCTACAAGGAGTCTGTGTGCCTTCCTTCATCTGCGTCTACAAAAGTGACGAAGGGGTAAAAGACATTGCAATGGAAGCGCCTCATAGCATAGGATGGCACAAAGCTCATCCTTGTATGTCTAAGAAATCAAAACAAGCCGTTGTCGACTCCTTTGAACGAATCCACGCTCAAGGCGTTCTTCATGGCGACGTCTCCCTGAGAAATATTTTTATTGGTATGTGCATCCTTTATCTTCTCTAACGCTGATGTTAAAGGTTTATCAGGTGACGATGAAAGAGTATCGATTATCAACTTTGGCAGAGCGATGTGCTCGAATGAATTGGAACATTATGGTATTCGTGCTTGCACTCCGAATGCATTTATTGAAGAGATGCGTGCTGTCAAATACTTGATTGACTATGACGACGCGAAAATTACGGAGCAAGCCCTTCTACAAGAAATGGGCGCGTCGATACGTTTCAAGGGCAAGCAGAAAGACCTGGCCATTCAGGTTAGTGATTTTTAAATTGGCCCCTTCTCGCCTGGCTCATCAATTTAAATGTTTATCAAGCAACATCCCTTATGTGGCTGGGACATGTATCGCTGGGACTACGAAGCTTATGAAGAGCAACACAAGCTATATGTTGTCATTCCTCCAGAGCGGAGAAGTGGGCCGTTCCAAAGTAAGTACAACAGTGCCGACATACTTTGGCACCCATCGTCACTTGGTATAATATTTCCCCTGACGAATCCACCAGTACCTAGAACTTCTTCGTCTTCAACCTCCTCAGCAAGACTACTTAGCGAGTCCTGCAATTCTGACTTATTGTCCGATGAAGTAGAACTGCCACCTTCAAGGCACAGATATCCCCATCAACGTTCACGCTCCCAAACACCGCCTCGACGTATTCACGAACGAGCTACTCAACGACCTAGCCGCGTTGCTTTCCACCCCGACACAGATGACAATAGCGTTTGGGCTACAGGTCGTCATCTACACCGCTCGGCTACGCCTTTTGCCGATGATGAAGATGAAGACCCCCTGATGACCTTCACAGCTTCAAAGGCAGAGACAGGATCTCGCATAGACAAACCCAGCCCAAAGCCATTTGTTGCGACCTCGTCATTAGCCGCTTCGTCATACCCATCGAATTCACTTATCTTTGTTGACCACAAAGGGGGAGTCCAAGCTTGGCGACTTGCTCCGTCTCTGTTTGTGACAACAAAGGCCTGGATTGAAGGAAAAGTGGAAGCGGAAGCGGATCCTATCGATATAGATGCTGTCGAAACTGCCTCGAATCATAAAGGGCGACTTCAAAAACTCATGAAGGCTCTGGTTGGAGTTAATTCCAGTATATGTCGACCTGCAAAGAGGAAGGCCGACTCCCAAGAAGCGCCTGAAGAACGGCCGTCCAAGCGGAGGTCACATCGCAGCTAGCGACTGCCTCGTATTGTAATGTTTTTGTATTTTGTAGTGCATACCGCGTAGTCATTATCGCTTAACCTCTTGTTTAATATGGCTCATATTTTAAGTCATATTCTTGTTTTTTGCATGACGATCGATTTTCTGTAAGAGCTTCCTTATAAATCATTTCTTCCAAACAGACTGCTCAGATTTGACGACAACTTGAAGTACAGAAGGTGAAACTGGTGAAGAAGCAATGATTGTGTTCCCCGATTAGGAAGGCCCTCTCCTTCCTCCCTGCCATATGGAATCAGATTTTTTCTGACGAGTCCACGCATACCAAAAGAACTGCATTGGCAGGTGAAACGAAAACATACAAATCATGAAATTCCAAGACAAACGGCATAAATCATCATGCATGCTGCTCGAGCCCCAAGTTTGAAATTGTTGTCACTATTAGTTTACACACTTTTTGATATGAACCATGTCAGTAAGTTCCCCGTCAATGATTGAGATGCAAGGCTGTTGGCTCGTGTCACGCTGCGTCAGGGGTCTACTCGTGTCAGTTATAAAATATACTTATATGACGAATCGTTAGGAGACGAACCTTCCGCGATACCGTAATCGGTGCTAACACCAGCATGGTTTGTGCGACCTATTGCTTTATGTTGAGCTCCTTTCAAGAAAGCGGAGAAGCAAAGTAAGTGACTACAAAGATGACGCAAAAGGCTGTTGGCTAACTACCCGTGTCTCGCTTGGTGATATCATCAGGGTCTACTCTTGTCGGTTACTCGTGTCAGTCATAAAATGTTCATTTGAAGCACTGTCAGAAGACAAACCTTCCGCGATACCGTATATGGCACTAACGCCGTTATGTTGTGCGAGGCCTACTGCTTGAGCTCCTTTGAAAGAAAATGGATCAAGCGAAATAAGTGAGCATTTTTGTCACTGGAAGGTGCGTAAATTTAATACATACCGCTTGTTAACTCAGCAACAGGTACTGCCCCGGTCATATGCAGAAATGCAAGAACGAGACATATCACAGTGGATACAGCACCAGATTTCATAGCTAACGACGTTTATGAATCAAAACTCAGCGCGTTTGTCGAGAATAGGGGGATATTGGGGTACCTGGGTCCAGGACGGCAAGATGGCTTTTATATCCGCATCGACGTGACGAGGCCGAGCCTGGGATTAGAATCCTCGTGGTCACGTATCGCTGGTCGTCAGTCTTGAACACACAGAACAGAAGCAGCAGCTGGGGCGCTGATCTGGTAGGGATATCGTTGTTCCAGGTCATAAATAGCCCTGCGCTGGCGAAAATGGAATCGAAATGGACATCCTTTTTGCGTCATCCTTGCCCCCACACGTGGTCTCCGGACCACGCGGACGGTAAGTTCATTTCCCTACGCTGGTGAGCCGTACCTTGTCATGTCGTTATGCCAAAAGGTGTGATGGAGCGGTGACCAGACTTTCGGGGAACTTTTCCATGTACAGAGTCAAAGGGCCTATAGTTGGTCTCACAGTGATGCAGTGGACCATGTGCCGAATATATGATTGCTTGATTGCTTGTCGTTCTGATGCTCTGAAGCTAACGAAACCAGTACGCAGAACGGCCATCCAGTCCCCCCTATCAGGATAAGCAACTGCGACAGTATTGTCGGCACCGAGGCGGTATTTATTCATAACGCCTCGTAGCAGCGCGACTCGTGCTACACACCGGGGCATGACCAGTGATCACGATAGATGGATGAACTTCTCTGACCGCGGTACAGGCTGCATCCGAGGCTATCATGGTCGGCATCACATCAACGTCAGCTTCAGCATCAGCGTGATTGAACGTTGAGGCGCGTCAGCTTGATGTCTTCCTTCCGTTAGACTCGGATCTGCCAATGCAGTACTATACTTGCGCAATATGATGGCAGTCATGAGGCGAGAAGTCACAGTTGACGAGTTCTAAAATTAAATTTGACGAAGTGGATTCGATATTTAAAACCGCCCTCCCTATCAGACTATCGCTCACACTGTGAACACTCGCGCTAAAACGCCTCCAACGATACATTCGATCAAGTGCATGGTATTCCTCAAATCTCCCCCGCGACGTTTCCCCCATGGTTTGAGTTTAGAAGATATTCCATAAAATAATATATGTAACACAAGCAGATCTACGTAACCTACACTTATATACTGTATACCCTGCGTATACCTCTATCCCCTCATCCTATCCCCTATCCCTGCATCTACCCTACCCATATCCACATATATCTCACCAGTGGTAGATACGCGAAAGGGGGAATGATTCCAGCCGCTGACGACTCACCACACCATTCCCATTTCCTATTAAAGCAACATTCATCAGGCTCCACGCCTATTATCGGACACCTCCAAACCCATTCGTTCGTCGTTGTATAGCCACTCTGCGGGACTTCTGGTATGGAGAGTTTGTTTCCCTTGGGGTGGATGCTTCCGCCCGGCTATCCCCAAAGTCGAGCACGACGACGATTATCACACCACCTAACCTTACCCCTCCCTAGTCAACAGCGCTCCACTCCTCTCGTCTCCCGAATTTTGATTTGTCGCCATCCCTCCGTCAACGCATCTCAGCACGAACATCCAGAACAAATCCAAGCCATCATCTAGCGCACTGCGTGTAGCACAACTTCCCTCTCCCTACCTCATCACCCCCCAGACATAACCGTAGCTCCGCACCCACACGTACGCAGCGCGAAACGCGGGGAAAAAAATCACGAAACCACGAGCAAGACGATTGAGGTAGGTGGCGTATGACGTTGCGTAATGTCATGTACTCGAGTATATCGCGCAAACCGCATAATAGGTGTGTATCGCGTACGTGTGGTGATCCGTGGGTGAGTCCGTCCAACATAGACAAGACAAGGACACCAAACGCGATGAGGAAGAAAAACGATAACCGACGCGTCGACGGCCCTTTCTCGTCCTACCCACAATCAGCTCCCCCCCAGCCTAAAATGCCCGGTCCAGCAGCGTGATTACGCTACAGCACGACCGCGCCGGGCGGAAGCGTCGCGGTGGTCGTGGTCAAAATCTTGTGCGCTTTACGAGCCACGAGCCAGGGCGTTGTCGGTCGGTCGAGGACTCGAGGGGAATTGTAAAACGCGGTCCTAACCCAGAAACCGAACCAGGGCGATGAAATGAAAGGAGGGGGCTGGAGAAAACAAGGGGATAAGATGGTCGACGGTCAATGTATGCGGTCGATGGAGGATGGTCGATGATAACGAAGATAGGTAGGCGTTCCATTCAACGAAACCAGATAGCACGAAACCAGACAGGACGTCAGGACACGACGCGACACGACACAAACACACCGGCAGATGAGACAGCCCGAGTCAAAACGGGACGTAACAGCGGATGAAGAGAATCAACGAACCAACAAGCGAAAGAACGGTAGATAGGAGAAAGCAGCTGGGTAGACGACGAATTTATGAAATTGCATAGGATATAAAACAAGAAAGCTAGCGTATGAGCGGTATGAGTGGTAAGCTGTCAGACTCGGGGGTGTGCGGACGACGTCGAATGAAGGTCAGAGGGGGCGAAGAGGAATGTGGCAAGCGAATGAAGGTGAGATTGAGAGATGATAGTGAAGGTGAGGTAGATGAGGATGAGATCACAAAAACATGATAATACACTGCAGAAAAAACCAACACTTTTTCCAAAAACCCCGAGTGAAAAACCTTCGAGTGAAAAAGGACCGTCCTTCATTACCACTTCCC
>NW_006763291.1:519788-577825 GCF_000218685.1 Serpula lacrymans var. lacrymans S7.9 | reverse complement strand
TCTGCTCATCAGTCCTTGTATGAGCTCTGTGTACGCCTGTTGTGGGGTCATCACTGTTTTAGAAGATAGATCGCTGTGGTAATGATTTCATCCGCCCACGAAAGTCAAAATCGAATCTGTTGAATCACTTTGCAACTTCCCTACACTTTAGAGTACCTCTCGTAATTATAACAGCTCCTTCTTCTAAATTTTTAAAGGTAACTTCTAGTTCCCCGGAAGGGAACTATTTCTCGGGGGAGCCTTCTTATCTTCGTCATCCCTGGGCACTCTCCCCCCGCCCGCGCTGTCCGCATCCCCCCCGCCCTCCCCCGGCTGCCCGCCCTCTCCCCTCCCCACGTCGCCCACCCCAACGCCAAGGCCCAGCCCGAGGCCGACGATCCGAGCGCTCAGCCGCCTTTCGCTTCTTCTTGAAGAGGTCGTCGGAGGGAGGGGCGTAGGGTCTTATGGAGAGGTGGACGATGGTGGGTGTTGGGGTGTTTGAGGTGGGGGAGCGCGGGGAGGTGGGGGAAGTGGGAGAGGTCGGGGAGGTGGGGGAGGAGGGGGAGAGGGCGGAATTGATGGTGCTGGGTGGGGTGTAGATGGGGAAGTTGAGGTCTGTGTGTGAGGTGCGAGTGAGCGACGGGTTGGAAGGATGATGAATAAGGAAAGAGGGAGGGAGGAAACCTACCTTTAAGCGTATCCTCATCCTGTAATATCTTGCCTAGATACACAACACGAAGGTAGGAAGGCGCAGGCGGTCGTTCTTCTTGCCAGTCTGCTTTTTTTGTTAGTTTCGTTTTGGGGGTTCGAGGTGGACGGTTTGCGAGTTTTTGATAACATGGTGGGGAGTTGATCGGTTTGGTGAGTGGGTTGGGGAGGGCCATCGATTTGAGTTGATTTGAATGGTGTGACGTGTCGGGTTAATTCGATGTGAGATCCGGCGAAGGGGAGAGGAATATGCGAAAAAGAGAGTCAGCAACATTGAAACCAGATCCAAATTATGAAAAGAGTAACTAAAAATCAGAGGGACAAAGAAAATAAGCCCACTGCGATTTCGCTAGGCAACCAAGACACTATGCATCATATTAAAAAAACTACTTCCCCACCCAAAACCAAACCACAAGAGCGAATAAAAAAAGGACGAAGTCAAAAGAAGCGAGCACTCACCCGCTCCCCAGCCACTCCAGACAAGCTCCTTCACTCTGCCTACTGTCGTCTCGGGCTCGAAGGACATGGAGCGACGTCGTCCTGATAGGAGGAGGAAGGTGAGGAAGGTAGCGGGCGTTTGGGGGATTGGGGAAGTGGGAGCTGGTGCTGAGACGGGTGGTGTGGTGGTGATGGTGACTTGAGGGAGAGGGGAGGGAGAGGCGGAGTGAGGGAGTTGGGGATCTACGTCGTCTATCCTTCCATCGACGTCCTCACCCTCGCTCTCGACATACTCCTCGCCGCCATAAACGCTGTCGCGCCCACCAGCACCCAAGAGGGGATAGGGCCCTATGGAGTCCTCTACGCGGGTGAAGGAGGTGCGGGCAGAGGCAGAGGTGGAGTAGGGCCCGTAGGCGTGTGCGGGGTAGGCGTATGAGATGGGTGGGTAGCCGATTTGGGAGTGGGAGCGGGAGTGTGGGAGGGGGGCGTGGGCGGTGGAGGGTCTTGTGAGGTCGTCGGTGTGTCGTGGGGAGACGGGGAGGACGAAGGTGGTGGTGGCTATGGGGCGGGGTGTGGAGGAGGCGTGGGCTGTGGAGGGGCGCTGGGAGGGAGTCGGGGCAGGAGGAGAGGGAGAGGAGCTCATGGTGTTCAGCAGAGAATGTCGTCCTCTGCGTGTGTCTCTCCGGAAAACAACGGAATGAATCTAGATCGAGCTATAAATGGACAAGACGACTCAGTGAGAGACGACTCGTTTTCTTGCTCTAATATACCTCCTCATGTCTATTTATGGTTAGCTCTAACCCTATCTCTCTTCATCTCCGTCGCCAACCTCCTCTCCCTTTCCATACCACTCCAATATCCAAATCGTATGTATAACGGTCGCAACATCTTTAGCTCCCACCGCATTCACTCGAAACATCTCCCCCACACTGCCATTCACACCATCACCCACTCCTATCAAACCAGCAATCACTACCCCGCATTCTTTCCGTCACACCATTGCCGCGTTTCAGCGCTATCTGCCCGGGTTACATATATTCGTCCGACTCGGGAGCAGAGATAGGGGAGGGACGAATGATGCGAGATCATGAGTGGTAACTATGTGCAACATATAGTGACATCATCCCTCGGCTACTGCTACACAATTAAACTCTTGATAAGTTGCCTTTCAACTTGTAGCTTTGGCCATAGTCAAGGCACAAGAAGGGTGATCATTTAGGATGCCATTCTGGACAGTGTTTTTATTTCCATTGATTTTTTCCAAAGTCACTTCTGATTTTGATCCTGGTGTTTATAGTATTTCCTGCATTGCAGCTAAATGCAAATCATTAGACTGCTTTAGCGTGCACTTGACTCATGATTTTTTGTTTACAGATGGAGTCTTGGGTGTGGTAGAACAAACAAAAAATTGCTTCCTGAAATCTCACCACCAAGGGCCACCATTGACTACTGCCAACACATCTCCTGGTATTAAGCATGGTGTGCTCAATGTTAAGCAAATTCACCAGATGGACAGTGTTTATGGCATTCTGTCACAATCTAAGACTTGTGAGGCAACACTAAATCATAACAAAACAAAACCTATCTCCGACTGCACTTGCAGGGTGTAAGAGGTGTAGTGAGTCTTGAGATCGATAGATGCTGTAACAACCAAGAGTTAGATACTCTGGTGCACACTAAAACAAACTATAAAGGTAGTGGTTACCCCCTTAGGTAGGACCGAGTTAGTTGTGGGTATACAACAGGAGGACTCACTGAGGAGTCTCCTGGATCTATTGGGGTTTATATACTAATACAGAGTGTTTGTACTTATAAGCAGTGGCTGATGATGTCAGAGGGCACAGCCCATGTGACCAGCTTCACTGCGTGAGAGACTTGTAGCTAAAATAAGAATAAAGGCAGCGCAGTGCGAGAAAGAGGAGTTTGAACAAAAAGGAAAGTGCCGCATGGCACAGTGTGTGAAAACTACAGTAAAAGATTAAAGAGGAGAATGAAAATTAAAGGTCCGAAAATGTGTTATCGTAACAGATGCTAGAGTTATAGCAAGTCAAAGATGAAGGGTAGACTCAAGGTTTTGCTGAAGAGTAAAGCGGTGTCATGCACCAAAGTTGATTGGTAGCATGAACAGGTGTCAATAATGAAGTGAATATTCAAAAGACTTGCCTTTGCGCCACACAGGCACAGTGCCACGTGGAATCTATAACAAAGGGGACAGTGGTCCCAAAAGTTGCTGGAGAAGGTTCATCCCTTTGTGTCGCCTATGTACATTGCTGTCCCATTCACTTGTGTACATTTATCCTTCGTCCATCGTCTTTGCTACAGCTACGCCTACCACACGCTGCCTGGGACTCATCTGTTCCAGATTGGAACTACTCCCCTCCCTCCCTCATTTGACCAGGTGGTCCAATACAATCAGTCCATTGGTAAGGCCATGGAACCATCAGATTTGGACTAGGTGGTGGACCGGTGGCTCCAGTTCCTTTTTTTTCAGCAGAATATTCATTTGCAGTGCAGTTAATTTTGATTTTTGAATCATTTTTATGGACACATATTTTTTTAGAATGCCTGACTGACAATAAAAGAACTGTGTTGATACTGATATTTTTTTGCCTTGCCCTTTTTTACTGCATCTTCTCATAACATTGTAATTTTCTTGCTCTCTTTCTGCTATTGGACTTTACTTTATGGCTGTACAAACCTGTGACATTATTTACACAGCATTTATTGTTCTATCCCTTTCTTTTCCTTATTTTGACAATCTTATCCTGTACTACCTATGCAGGATTTGTTAGCGTACATTCCTTCCTGCATGTTTTTCCCATTCTTTTTGCACAGCTATACTGTGCATAGCCTACCTTTCTTTTACTATACAAACCCCTGTATCTTACCTTGGGATTAGAGAAGAAGTCTGAATCTAAACTAATATTGAACTAAGGAATAATACATTGAGTATGTACTTCCTTATATAATGAACAACAATGGTCTGACCAATTAACTAACCAATAAAAAAAGAAAGGAAAGTGGTTCGATCTATCGTATTTACTAATTGCATGAGAGAAAGTATTGGTAAGAGGTGTAATTGGCTGTATCAGTAAACCCATGAGAAGGCACTGACTCATAGCCTTCCTTGCTTATCAATATCCCTCCAAAGTATTCCCAGACATAGCATTGGATTATTGCTATGTCATCTAAATATCTTCTCGAGGGTCTACAACAGTTCTCCTTCGTTGTAAGTACAATAGAACGTGAGTATGAATGGAGAATAAGAAGAAACAGGATAAAAGTAATAGAATGCCGGCTGTAATCTCTAGTCCAAGAGTGAGAGGAGTGACAGGGAATGAATCAGATAACCACAACATGATGGGAATGCAATAAGAAAAATCGATTCCTCACAAGCAGAGGCATTACTATAAATACTATTATAGCTCTCATAGTACTATAAGTTTGAGCACACATAGCACCAGTATAATATTATATAGCTAGGTACAATACTGACAAAAGTGTTTATCAATATATCCAGGCACTGATGCGGCTTGGAGCTGGTTGGCGAGATCTCTACTACCAGTCCTTACCCATTGTGCCGGCTGGCTGGGAGTGCTACCCAGTCTCTGATCTGCAATATGAAATGGTATTGATGGTTGAGAAAACCTGTTAAGGCTATGAGAAGTAAAATGGCAAAGGACACCTCTAGCCCTAAAGCCAGAGGTGTAATGGGGAAAGTGTCTGAAAACCAAGACATGGAATGAAAAGGTAGGGAAAAGTGAATGGTCCTTACAACCCCTCTTTGCCTGTCTTCACTGTGCACCAGAGCATACAAACTTTGGTTGTTATAATACTGTAATGAGTTCCTTCCAAACCGTTTCTCCTTCATCAAGTATATTAAGACCTAGCTCATCATCCCAAGGAATGCCTGACAAGTTGGTGATAGGCTTCACTAAGTTGTATTTGTTACGATCTCTATTGGACATTTAAGGACTACTCATTTCTTTTTACTCATCGGTTATACCATTGGACTGATGACTCATTTCCTTCACGTACACTTCCGTTCCTCTCGCATTCACAGTACCTATTATAGTACTTAGTCCTCAACAGACGGACCTGCCCTAGATAGGACCTAACTCCTATCACCAATTCCTTTCCATTATAAATACCATGTAACAGCAGTAGCATTCTCTAATACGATTCTACGCAGTTTACGCTTACAAAGCTAGACTCCTAAGATCAGACTTCTATTCAGAAGAAGACCAACTCCCGTTGGAAAACCTCCACTCAGAACTACATTCTCGAACTTGTCTTCGGATAAGTCTCTTTATAAACCTCGACGAACCCTCAGACTTTGTTAAGCACTTCGTGCGTAACAGTATTTTGTACGAAGCTGTAAACCTTGAGGTTGACAATCAGTGATTGATAGATTAGATAATGTACCCTGCCCCACTTTGAACTGCAGAAAGTGGCGGTCTTTGCTGGTCCCTTACTAAGAAGAGGAACTAAATGTAACGCAACCTTAGGCCAAAACCCAGGCTTGAAATTCAAACTGTCCCTGTCCTCTGCACTGTTGGTGGTGATGAACTGGATAAGGCCTGATGTCTCTGCTTCAGTCCAAATGGCATTGTTGCTACTACTATCTTGGGCGCCTGGAATTATAACTCAAACATATATATTGTCACTTCTTAAATGTCCATTGCAACCTTGGTAGATACGTCCTGAGTAGGCTGGAGGTCTTGATTCATCCTGGTAGAATGTCGCAGTTGTTTTGGTGAAGGAACTGGGGCTAGGGTTGGGCTGGAGGCCTTGCATTTTTTTGCTCTAGGCATGAAGTTGATGGAAGTATGATACCTACCCATCCATAGGCTCATGGGATGGATTCCTATCCGTCTCTCCAACATTCCAGCAGATTGTGGCTGGAAAAAAAAAGGAATTTCAGGAAAAACAGAGTTCTTAGGGCTTGTACAGGAACTCTCACTTTTCAAAAAAATCAATTTTTTGCTTTGGCCTAGCTCCTCCCAATTAGAGTGGAGAATGAAGATACACAGACCGTGAAGTTCTTGCACATACCCCTAGTTAGCGCTACCAGCCATTATTATAAGTTTTGTCTTGCAGCTCAATATTGAGTCTGATTCTAATCGCATGGACAAAATAGAAGAAATTCATAGTCCAGAAACAGAGGACGAAAATCAAGCCCCATCCTACTCACAGATTGGCTTGACTAAACAATAGATCCTCTCATATGGCCTGCAGATGTTGAGATTCATGTGAATCCTTGTTCAGTCAATCATTGCAACAGCTCAAGCTGTTGCTGAGGAGCAAGAGCAGCAACCACGGTCAAAGCCATATTATAACTCAATTCTGACGGGTTATGGATGGGTTATAGAATTAATAGACGGTCATCCTGATCGAATAAGGACTGAGTTGGGGATGTGGTGAGAAGTATTTGTAAAGCTTATTGATTTTCTGCAGAGTCACAGGTATACTGACTCCAAGCATGTCATGCTGGAGGAACAAACTGCCAGCTTTCTGTATGCCTGCGTCACTGGTCTATCTACCTGCCATCTCACTGAACACTTTCAATGTTCAAACAACACAATCACCAAGTATTTCAAGTGGATGCTTCAGGCTTTCACTTCCACCAATATCTACAACTCCTATGTACGTCTTCCTGAGGTCACTAAGGCAACACCAGCTGCTATTGCCAACAACCTGAAACTTCGCCACTTCAAGGATGCCATTGGTGCAATTGATGGCTCCCATATTGCCTGCAGCCCTTCGGATGCAGAGCGTGATGCTGCACAAAATTGCAAGGGCGTGTTCTTGCAGAACTGCCTTTTGTGCTGCGGTTTCAATGTGCAGTTTACGTATGTCCTTAGTGGGTGGGAGGGGTCCGCTGCGGATGCCAGTCTCTTTCATGATGCCCACTCCCATGATCTGTATATACCCCGTGGCCAATACTATCCGGCCAATGTTGGATTTCCCTCATGTGACCAGCTCCTTGTCCCCTACAGAGGTGTGCGCTACCACCTGGCCAAATACGCTCGTGGAAACTGCAAGGAAGTCCCTAATATATATATTTGGACTAAGCTCACTTCTAAAAGGCCCCAAAACCCACAAGAGTACTTTGATTTGCGCCATGCATCAGCTCGGAACATCATTGAGCATATCTTTGGTGTTCTGAAGCGCCAGTTTTCAATCTTAAAGGCCATGTCTGTGCAGGCTCTCATCCCACCCGCTGTTTGCTTCCTTCACAACTTCATCCATACTCATAATCCAACCAATGACAAAGACAACAACAAAGACACTGATCTTCTCACACCTGATAATGGCAATAACGGGGAGCTTTCATATCAAGTAATATTGGAGGCAGCTTGTCTTGCAGCAAACAGCCAACAAGATAAAATTGCTCAGGAGATGTGGGTAGGCTATCCAGCAGAGCTGCAAAAATGAGGGTTGTTGTAAGTCAGTATACTACAATGTTCATTTGCTCAAAGTCACGCATGGATGGATTGACTCGACCAATAATTCCATTGAGGTATGGAGAACATAGATATAAGTACATTGTAGGTAAGACCACTGAGCTTTGAGTGAACATAGACACTGCAAAACTCATCATTCTGCAAAAGGCTGAGGTATATACCTACAACTACAATATTGTGCTCAAAAATTTGAAACAGTTTGACTGAATCATCTACTCCCAGGTACTGATTGTTCTTCAACACAGCAGAGATGGCATGGCTTCAATGGACATGTTCCGGGTTTGGAACAGGTGTTTCTGGCTGGTGTCGATGATGAGAACTGTTGTTAGAAAACCACACACAAAAACAAACAAACACACAATCCTCCCAGATTCCACAGAACTTGTGTATGGGCTTTGCCTCCTAGAACAGTGGAGTGGAGTGGTTGTTTGTGGGGTGGTACGTATAATGATCCTTCAAAGTAAAACCCAGAGATGTATGAGTGTGGGTTTTGAGGAGGAGGGATAGTTGGAAGATAAAGATAGGGGCTTTGTGGCGAGTATAGACAAGCACTACCTTGCTAATTGTAGCACAAGGTATGTTTGAGAACAACAATATGACGAGGTTCCCAGTGATAGCAGGCTCCTGACGCACAGACTGTAGTGCTCAGAAGGACTCTAATTGAAAGGGATAACAATGACTTCAAAAGTGGGAAGTGACGATGACAGCAGTTGACAGTGGTAGCAGTGGGAAGTGTTGTGACCACACTGGATCACAAGCAGCAGAGTAGTGAACTTGAAATTAGAGAAGAAGTCTGAGTGGAGTTCTTGTTTTTTTTACAAGGTAAAATACAGGGGTTTATATAGTAAAAGAAAGGTAGGCTATGCACAGTATAGCTGTGCAAAAAGAATGAGAAAGAACATGAAGGAAGGAATGTATGCTGACAAATCCTGCATAGGTAGTACAGGATAAGATTGTAAAAAAAGGAAAAGAAAGAGATAGAACAATGAATGCTGTGAGTAATGTCACAGGTTTGTACAGCCATAAAGTAAAGTCCAATAGCAAAAAGAGAGCAGGAAAATCATGATGTCATGGGAAGATGCAGTAAAAAAAAAGGGCAAGGCAAAACACTATCAGTATCAACACAGTTCCTTTATTGTCAGTCAGGCATTCTAAAAAAATATGTGTCCATAAAAATGATTCAAAATCAAAAATAATTGCACTGTAAATGAATGTTCTGCTGAAGAAACTGGAGCCACCGGTCCACCACCTAGTCCAAATCCGACAGTTCCATGGCCTTACCAATGGACTGGTTGTGTTGGACCACCTGATCAAATGAGGGAGGGAGAGGAGTAGTTCCAATTTGGAACAACTGAGTCCCAGGCAGCGTGTGGTAGGTGTAGCTGTAGCGAAGATGATGAACAAAAGATAAGTGTACCCAAGTGAATGGGACAGCAATGAACATGGGCGACGCAAGGGGATGAACCTTCTCCAGCTCAAAAACTACCCACCCACGCTCCAACCAGGCAAGATGAGCGACCAATGTTTTGATAGTATATGATGGCAGATCAACGTCATGAAGATGGACCTGTTGCCCAATTTGGACCGGCCGCCGGGGCTTTGCTGATATCAGCAGTGGCACGTGGTAGTCACAGGATTGGCGACGGAAGCGGATAGGAAGTGTTGACATCAGAAATGGTGGGGGTGCAAATAAGATGAGGAGGAGGAGGGTGGAGGTGACGAACAAGTGGATTAGAATGGGGATCCAGAAACGACCGTCAGGTGAGAATAAAAAGGAGAGGAAGGGGCCCATGGTGGGGCTAGGCAAAGGAAGGGGAGTAAGGGAAACGACAAAAGCGAGGGCGCAATGCAATGTGTAGCCAGTGGCGACGCAAAAATTTGCCGAAATGCCGAAATGCCGAAAGTACCGGATGGAAAAGCAAAGGTGAGCGTGACTGGATTGCCTAATAGAGGTGATGCTGATCAGCCACAAGTTCAAAAAAGGCAATATTAAGTACTATTCCACGTGGCACTGTGCCTGTGTGGCGCAAAGGCGAGTCTTTTTGAATATTCGCTTCGTTATTGACACCTGTCCATGCTACCAATCAACTTTGGTGCATGACATCGTCGAGGTTTGTAAAGAGACTTATCCGAAGACAAGTTCAAGAACGTGGTTCTGAGTGGAGGTTTTCCAACGGGAGTTGGTCTTCTTCTGAGTAGAAGTCTGATCTTAGGAGTCTAGCTTTGTAAGCGTAAACTGCGTAGAATTGTATTAGAGAATACTACTGCTGTTACATGGTATTTATAATGGAAAGGAATTGGTGATAGGAGTTAGGTCCTATCTAGGGCAGGTCCGTCTGTTGAGGACTAAGTACTATAATAGGTACTGTGAATGCGAGAGGAACGGAAGTGTACGTGAAGGAAATGAGTCATCGGTCCAATGGTATAACCGATGAGTAAAAAGAAATGAGTAGTCCTTAAATGTCCAATAGAGATCGTAACACGCGCCACATTGCCTTTCTTCTTATTTTTAGCTACAATTCTCTCACGCAGCAGAGCTGGTCACACGGGCTGCGCCCTATGACATCATCATCCACTGCCTTTAGTGACTGTATAGTACATACGTACAAACAAACCTGTAACAGTATATAAACCCCAATAGATCAAGGAGACTCCTCAGCGAGTCCTCCTGTTGTTAACCAACAAACTCTCTGCAGCCTAAGGGGTAACCACTCCCCATTCACTACCTTTATAGTGTGTTCCTGTGTGCGCCAGAGTAACTAACTCTTGGTTGTTACACTGATTGTATAATTATCCGAGATTTTACTGAAACTTGAGTTGAGCATAACACACATGGCCGACTGGCACAACTTGCAGTGGCACCAAGTTTGGCCCTATTTGCCTTTCTGCTCCTTCCACTCAAATTGTGACTGACATCCGGGGAATGTCAATCGGAGTTGTAAAAATAGAAAACAATTTGAATATAATGTACCTCGAGTGAAATGGCCCATGAAAATACTGACTGGTGAGCAGCCGACTGCTTGTGTAGCACAGTACATATCCTTTGTGCATTGCATATAAGCAACTCCCGGACTGTTTTGTGGCTAGGTTCGTCGCTCTGTAAAACCCCTTGGATCACTCCTGAAAGTGTGAGTTCATTCTGTTGTAGATATGCTATAATGTTACTTAACCGGCCTGCAGTACTGTTTCCTGGCATTGTGGTGTTGTCCTTAGGTTAGTGTATGGCAGTCAGGTCCTTATATAGGTTGCTATAATCGTTTTTTACATTCCTTGCACAACATTGTATCCTTGTAGGTCACTCACAGCCCATTTCACTCGCGGCAAAATATAGATCGCTTAGGTACATTGTATTCGAATTGTTTTCTATTTTTACAACTCCGATTGACATTCCCCGGACGTCGGTCACAATTTGAGTGGAAGGAGCGGAAAGGCAAATAGGGCCAAACTTGGCGCCACTGCAAGTTGTGCCAGTCGGCCATGTGTGTTATGCTCAACTCAAGTTTCGGATAATTATACAATCAGATTATATAATCAATAAGCACTGGTGGATGTAGCATACACACACATCTGTCGACTGGTTTGGAGTCTGCTTTCCTCCTAACTATATGTATGAGTCGTTTCAATCTCAATTTTGCCTTACTTGCATGGATTTGTGCCAGCCGTCATCAAACTGGCTTATATGGGGTCGACATATCATTGTGATGAAAGGTTTACATATGATCATGATCTGGGGGTGCCCAAAGTTCATCGTTCGATTTTAAATCCCTTCTTTGCTGAAAAGTATATGTTCATGCTGAAAGAGCACAACTGTTTAGATCAACGTCAGGTATGTTTCTGTTAACTTACATGTGTAAAGCAATACGATTTCACCTCAATGCTAGTCCGCAAACATCCATTTTACGTCCACTATCCACAACCACGTCTTCCACCTTCACCTGTTATAATCAAATCCAGTTGTTTGCATGAGTTCCAGATTGAATCGTAGCAGAAGGCGGAGTATACTTTAGATACGGCTTTGCTCACTTCCGCAGCAAAGCGATTCACTGTCTTTGGCAGGGATTCCCAGACTCCTTTCCGGCAGTACACACATACACTGGCCTCTTCAAGTGCCTTCCAATACGTCTCTTGCACTGTATCCCCACAAGGTTTGTGTCGCAAAGCTTCCGCGGTCCCATTAAGCCAGTCCCACCACCACGATTGTGCAATTGTATTCCTTGTCATCGAATACGCGCAGTTGCATCCCAACGTTCTCCTCTGCGTCACATATCGATCAAATGACATATTAGTCGAATCTCCGTCGATCCAACTGAGATCATCCCGAAGTGCTCTGGCAACCTCGCCGCATTTTGCATGGTATCTTTGAAGCCTTGCCAAGTCCCTTCCGGAGATATATTCCAACTCTGGTGCGTCTATTGGCACCACTGCTTTGCATAAAGTGGCTTCTGCTGCTATCTTGGCCTCGTCCTCCAGTTTATATCGACTAGCGACGGCGTACACAGCAAATGGTGATTTTTCCAGGAACTCACGTGCCACTAACGCCTCTCTTCCAGCTTTTTCGAGACCTTCCATCCCGTACTTGACCCCTGCTTCGTAAAGCCCTATCGCTTCTTGGATGTTATCGATCTGTGGTTTACCCACAACCCCCACAGGATAGCAAAACCTGAGGATCTTATCCACAATCCGACTACTCTCGCTTATCGGAATGATGGCGAGTCCATCTTTCGACTCGATGGTATCGTTCGAAGGTTGCGGTAACTCGAACATTGTCTCGAAGAACGAAGAGGAGAGAGAGAGGAGGAACTTGAATACAGGGAAATCTACATTGTCCGATGACCGTATTATCAGATCAGCTTTTGGGTTGTCGAAGGGATGTTGGGGTACGAATGGAACTTTTGTCGGGCCATCTTCTGATTTAAGTGCGATGGACATGATAGCTATGCCGATGGATATGGTACGGAAGAAGAAAGGCTGGCGCTACATGGAACGGTAGCCCGAACATGACTTCCTTCATGGAAGCCGAGTTCCAGAGAAGCCCCCCTTTGTTCTTTTCTGACCTGATATAGTACCCCTTTTCCATTTCACATTTCTCAGGAGCCTAAAGCTGTCGCATCATAAATACTGCAAGTCAGCCATACGTTGACGTTCAAGTTTAAAGGTTTCGTACTACCAGCTGTGCAAATCTTGAACGCGTTTCGTCTTCCTCTCTTAGAACTTAGACTCGCAAAAGCATTGCCAGTGCTACTATAGCATTGTCTGAGCGTGACGATACTAAGAAAACACGTTCAGATCAGATAATGCTGACCTGGATAACGGAAATTCTACACGCTGCAAATGCTTCCGGAAAAGGATGAACAGAACCGCCCACAGGCAATGTATTGTTGCAACGTGCAGCGATCTTCAGTCCTGCTCAGGGTACAGTATCGAATCTGGCGCTAGCAGTACTTAGTCCATTTAAATAGGAATTTGGCAAGGACAATAGTATCTATATCTCTGCAGTATCGTGTTTGGAAGATCATCAAAGTCGTACCTAGCTACCTTGCATCATGAAGGGATAGAATGAGTAGATTGTATCGATCAAATAATTGAAAGAGCCGCGAGCTCGAGCATTATGTAGATAGGTCTTGGTTGTACGCCAATTGTCGATGCTGGAGTACTCACGTGAATGCAGCCCACACTTCACTGAAACCGTATGGAAGAAACCCCCATCGGTCTGGCAACTAAACCACGATGGGGCGAAGATGGACCTGCTCTGGTTTCCAAACGCTATCGATGGGAAGTAGAGGCTTGTGAGGTAAAATGTGCCCATCGTCCTGCCTAAAGATAGTGCAATGTCAAACTAAGAAGCCATTGGTATTCTGTATAGGAACACGGACCTTATAGCCTCAGCATTGGAGCCAGTTTGCTTTTTATAAAGTGAGGGAACAAACCGAATAGCGAACCAGTATTTTTCCTTCACCTCCTTCGTGAATCCAAAAAGCATGAAAAATATGAGCGCATACACCACGTAACACCAACGTTCCCACTGGTATATTGCTACGGCATTGCTAACTTGCCAATCTGCATTGGAGTATTGCGTGATTACAGAGATAGATGCATGCGCAACAGCCCATCCTGGCCAAGGTATCGGTGTGCTCTGGGTAAGATCTTCGACCAGATACCAGACACTGGTGGGAAATGAACAAAGAAACACAGCAAAAACGATGGCAGCAAGACGCCAACTGTGACGGTAACGAAGATCTGGAGTGTCACTTTTCAGAAGCTCCTTGACGTGAGTCTTGCTCCGGATTAATACGTGGATAACGATGCCTTAATTACAATCTCACAAGAGGTTGTAAACTGAATATATCATGCTCACCTGCGTATACAGCAGTAACGAGTCCAATAACCACCGGCCATATCCCATATAGAGGATAAGAAATTACGGTGTTCGACAAAGAATAGTGGCATCCCAGTTCCTCAAAAATAGAAAAACGCTGATATTGAATAATGTACGCTGCTTCTTTTTCAGCAAAAAATAGTAGACACGGTGTCTGTACAACATACCCATCACTATAGATAAAAGGGGAATTCCTAGGACAAGAAGAATATCCACTGCCATCAAACGCCATCTCTAAATATCTCTGAGAGGTAAGTATGTATATCATACGAGCATTTGGCAATACACCACTTACCTGGGATTTATTCTGAGCATTCTCAGTCACAGCATCGATACTTATGATGAAGTATAAGCGGCGAATTATACTCAGCGAAGTTGCTGGTATAGCAATTCGACCAGCTACCTCTAAGCGAGAGGCTATTGGAGAAAAATGAGGAGATGCAGAGTCAGGATGGAAACGCTACGAACAAATGTCGCACCACACAGGCGCCCAGTCGACGGTGTTGTCATCCCACACGACCGAGTTCACGAAACCATTGAGGCAGAGTAAACCTGTCCATACGATGAAGAAGCATGTACCAAGACTCTTCACTGCATTTCAGGAAGAAAACGGTATAAATGTATACAGAGAAAGAACCATGAGTAGACACACGAACCTCTCAGGTGCCATGGCAGGAGGATGCCAGAGAGAAAAAATCCAATGAATGCAAACGCAGAGAAGACGTGATTCGTAGACACCATTTGCATATTGTAGCATCCCGTACAGAATCAGTCAGATTTATAGGCCTAGGAGGCGAAAAGGCCGTAAAGATAAGCTCCTAATTAGCATCGACACTGGTATAGATGTCCCGGTGGAAGAAAGACGGCTGGCTCCACTCTCTCCATAATACCGAGCGCTGGCTTAAGGCTGTGCCAGGAAACTTACTGTACTAGGACTAATGCGCAAAGAGTTCGAGCTGATTGGGCGAAAATATGTTACGATGAACTTCCGATCTGAATAGTGGCTCAGCTGTTTGAAATTAAGGATCTAGCAGCGTCTTAGCTTTGTGATGTGTGTAATGGAGCTATCCCAACAACGGTGAAATATTATAGCTGGCAAAAAATGACCTTAATGACAGAATGGCGACGATGAAAGACGTAGAGTGCGCAAAGAGATAGGAAATCTCTCACAGAATTATAGTGAATTGCTGCTAACTCCTCGACAAGGTGCCATCTGTGCTGTAAATATCCAGGTTGGCGATCAGCAATCTAACTGTTTGTATCCGGAGAAGATGCGCCCAGGTGATGCACATATGCTCACGCGCCAGCGGACTCAGACAGTTGGAGCTATGACCTCGGGCATGTGGGAGGTGAGAGAGATTGTCTCCCTTGTAGGAAATCAGTCTGGAAACGGTCGGTGGCAAAAACCAGGAGAATATGTTGCCAGGGTCAAGGATTCTTGTTGCCTGTAGAATATTGACACCTTAAACCATGACACCCGCGAGATCCGGAAATGGCCTTGGCGTCTGGACGAAGAACAATCGCGCCGCAACTGCAATCGTCAACTGCACAGGTTAGAACAGCTAGTCAAACACTGATTAGTAGTGACACAGCTACGGGAACCGTAAATTTCTCCTGTGTTTGGAGTGAGAGCAAAACCTATAAAAGCGCTCCTACACATTGATGTTTTGTCTGTCAGTGCAGGTCGGCCCTATGCAAACACTGTTAGCTAATGTAGCTCAAAACCAAGTACTACTCAACAAGTCATCGGTGAACACAAAGTGGCACTCAGTCGATCCATTCCTGAAAATCAAAAACATCTTGGACTTAAAATATCGCAACTCGCAAAGTAAAACAAGAATCTGAGCAAGACTACACAACTGGGCTCGAGTGATATTCCCGGAGCCAATGTCTCCAGTCCTTGAACCATGATCGTAGGCAAAGATACCAACTGAAGGGTCGATATGTAGCGAGTTCAGTAACTGCGTGAGACTGGACGAGCGCCCTGAAAGGTGCGTATATAAGTTTCCGCTAACGTCGGCAGCGACGTGTTGCTATGTCAAAAATGTGATCCATGATACAGACATAACATACCAGTTATCTAGTCTTTTGAGTTCTAAGCATTGTGCTCGAGTTCTTGTCAATTATATATAATCATTTCTACTTGTCCTCGAATATGACTGTAATCATGAGGTCGCGTGCAATGCAGATTGCGCTGGGATGGCTGAGGTGTATAGATAGAAGAGGCTATGTTGCGATCGCTTGTGATGAGTTGCAATATGTCTCAACGTGTTGACAGCAATGAGGCACGTCAGATCAATGTGATCTTGAGGGTTAGGGTGGGTAACACATCCGAAAGATCAGTGAAACGAAATCGATACAGTTGGCTCGTGTCTCAGATACCAGAATCCGGATACACCAATTACCACAAAAGTCAATCATTTGTGGCAACTCGAGTTCGGAATACTGGCACTAGGTCGCCTCGCTGGCTACTCCTATCAGCTCATAAGAAGCCACGAGAAGCGTATGACCCCCTTTAAACGTACAAAAACATGCCCAAGTCACATGAGGAGGAGGTGAGGCAAGGATTCTGAGGATAATCGGGGCGAATAAGGACGTCAATGGATGAGATATCGATGATCAGCGGCCGTGGTGTACTATCAGCCTTGACCCCCAACGGTACTGCTAGCAAGCCCACCATGCCCATAGTATGCCCATACTGTAGTTGTGGTGCAAGCGAAGTGGTACGATACGTGTTTGCCGTCAAGGACAGCGTAAAATCTCGCGATATTTTCAAGGTCAACCAATTGTAAAAAGGCACCGATAACTGACAATTCGATTTCTTATTTCTTGGGTGGCGGTGAAAAGTGATGGGTCTCTGCCTCGTGCGAAAATTGGGGGTTCTACCTGTACTCCCCATCCTGTCCTCATTTTGATTTCGCTTTAAATACCCTCTCTTGCCCATACAGCTTTTATCCTCATTCTCTCCTTCCAGTCATGTCCTCTAAAGGTTTGCTTGTTTTCATATCTCGTCTTATCGCTGCCTACAACTGATGCATTTCAGCCATCCGTGAATACGACGCTAAACTTCTCCTCGCTTACTGGCTCGAGCGGGCTCCTCCTGCCCATCCCTCGGCAACCGTCGAATCAAAGTTCATCTACCCTGCACCAAAAGTCGCTCAGATATCTTGGGACCCAGAAACAAACACTATCACCCCAGATTCTCACCTCCCTTCATGGGTATTCACTACAAAGCTCGTTGCCAAGCCGGACCAACTCATCAAGCGTCGCGGTAAGGCGGGACTTCTCGCTCTCAACAAAACTTGGGACGATGCGAAGGCATGGATCGCAGAAAAGGCTGGAAAACCACAAAGGGTGAGTCTTGATCTTTTACTCTGTATCACTTTGAAATCGTGCTGCTATCGTGCTCGATCGCATATAATCGATATCCGATCGCAGCTCACATTACGTTTTACGTTTCATTTTCATACATGTCTTGCTTCTGACGCGCGCCTGAGCACGTGATCGATCGAAGCGTTATCTTTCACTTGCTAACTTACATCCTGTTTCTAGGTTGAATCTGTCACTGGTACACTCAACAACTTCATCGTAGAGCCATTCCTTCCTCACCCTTCGAATACCGAGTACTATGTCTGCATTACATCTGCCCGAGAGGGTGATTTAATTCTCTTCACTCACGAGGGAGGCGTCGACATAGGTGACGTAGATGCCAAGGCCCTCCGTCTCGCTATTCCTGTGTCAGGGTCTTTCCCATCCCGCGCACAAGTTGAATCCACTCTCCTCACTCACGTCCCACAGGAAAAGAAATCGACTCTTACCGATTTCCTCCTTCGCCTTTACTCAGTCTATGTCGACCTTCACTTTGCTTATCTTGAAATCAACCCTTTAATCTGCCTTGATGCTGCTACCCCCGGTGGCCAACCAACAATCCACTACCTTGATATGGCCGCTAAGCTTGACCAAACTGCCGAGTCGATCTGTGGGCCCAAATGGGCCGTTGCTCGCGATCTGACCGTTTATGAACCTGGTCCATCTTCGAGCGCCCTGCCTACAAAGCCAAATGGCAAGGCCTCTGGTAAAGTTAGTGCAGATCGTGGTCCACCTATGGTTTGGCCTGCGCCATTCGGCCGTGACCTCACGAAGGAAGAAGCCTACATCCAAAAGTTGGATGGAAGCACTGGTGCATCGCTTAAGCTCACCGTTCTAAACCCAGAAGGAAAGGTCTGGACAATGGTTGCTGGTGGGGGTGCTAGTGTCGTCTACTCCGATGCGATCGCTGCACATGGATTTGCGCACGAGCTTGCCAACTATGGAGAATACTCTGGTGCACCCACCGAAGGTCAGACGTACGAGTACGCCAAGACCATCAGTACGTGTCTTTTTCATTAGTTAATCTATGTGCATATATCAACTGCATGTCCTTTATTTTAGTTGACTTGATCACGCGTGGTACTCCCCGTCCCGACGGCAAGATTCTCATCATCGGTGGAGGTATTGCCAACTTCACCAACGTCGCAGCTACATTCAAGGGTATTATCCGCGCTCTCAAGGAGTACAAATCACCTCTTATCGCACACGGTGTTCGTATCTTCGTCAGACGGGGTGGTCCTAACTACCAGGAGGGTCTCAAAGCTATGCGTCTCCTTGGCGAGTCCCTGGGTGTTCCGATTCGAGTCTTCGGCCCCGATACCCACATCACAGAGATCGTTCCCCTTGCACTGGGCGTTCAACCCGGTAGCGGCGCAGGTAGGACGGTACCCAAGAGTGTACCTGCTACAGCCCCTGCCTCGCCCAGTCGCGCGCATCGAGTTGAACCGGAACTTGACACGGAGGCGGGTGTTGGTTCTATCCACGCTGACGGCGAGCGTACTCAAGCTGAGGATAATGTCATCCGATTCGATGTCAACCCCGCTGGTGCTCGTCCCGCTTATCGTCCTTTTGACGCTGAGACACGTTCGTTCGTGTATGGTCTTCAACCACGAGCTATTCAAGGCATGTTGGACTTCGACTACTCGTGCAAACGAGCTACGCCTAGTGTCGCTGCTATGATCTATCCCTTCGGTGGACACCACATCCAGAAATTCTACTGGGGTACAAAGGAGACTTTGCTGCCCGTCTATACCTCTGTGGAAGAAGCCGTGAAGAAGCACCCTGATGTTGATGTCGTCGTTAACTTTGCCAGTTCGCGAAGTGTATACTCAAGTACGTTGGAGATTCTGCAGTACCAGCAAATCAAGAGCGTGGCATTGATTGCTGAGGGTGTTCCTGAGAGACATGCTCGGGAAATCTTGCACTTAGCGAAGCAGAAGGGCGTCTTGATCATTGGTCCTGCTACTGTCGGTGGTATCAAGCCTGGATGCTTCAGGATTGGTAACTCGGGAGGGTAAGCATAAAATTTGATATAGGTGAAGTGTGTAAGTGCTGACGGTTCCTGTGCGCAGAATGATGGACAACATCATTGCCTCCAAGTTGTACCGTGCTGGATCCGTTGGCTACGTCTCAAAGTCTGGTGGTATGTCCAATGAGCTCAATAACATCCTCTCGCTTGTCACCAACGGTACCTACGAGGGTATTGCCATTGGCGGAGACCGTTACCCTGGCTCTACTTTCATCGACCATCTCATGCGTTACGAGGCCGACCCTGATTGCAAAATGCTTGTACTCCTTGGTGAAGTCGGTGGTATTGAAGAGTACCGCGTCATTGATGCCGTCAAAGCTGGCAAAATCAAGAAGCCTATAGTTGCTTGGGCTATCGGTACATGTGCTAAGATGTTCACGACGGAGGTGCAATTCGGCCACGCTGGTAGTATGGCAAACTCGGAGCTCGAGACTGCTGATTCGAAGAACCACGCCATGAGGGAAGCAGGTTTCGTCGTCCCTGATACTTTCGAGGAGCTACCTGCCGTGTTGAAGGAGACGTACGAGCGTCTTGTGGCTGATGGCACAGTCAAGCCTAAGAAGGAGGTTGACCCCCCTGTTATTCCCATGGACTACAAGTGGGCTCAGGAACTTGGTCTCATTCGTAAACCTGCTGCATTCATCTCGACGATCTCGGATGAGCGTGGACAAGAGCTGCTCTACGCTGGTATGCGTATCTCGGATGTGTTCAAGGAGGATATCGGTCTGGGAGGTGTTGTTTCTCTACTATGGTTCAAACGTCGTCTACCACCTTGGGCGACCAAGTTCATCGAGATGGTGTTGATGCTGACGGCAGACCATGGTCCTGCTGTGTCTGGTGCCATGAACACGATTGTTGCATCGCGTGCTGGCAAAGATTTGATTTCGAGTTTGGCATCGGGTTTGTTGACGATCGGCAGTCGATTTGGTGGTGCTTTGGATGAAGCTGCTGCTATGTTCAGTGGAGCGAGAGATACTGGCCTTACGCCCAGAGAGTTTGTTGATGAGTCAAGGAAGGCAAATAAACTGAGTGAGCGAGCTTTTCTTCATTTGCTATCCCCCTCTATCTCCGCTTTCTCCCTTCCGTTGCCCGTATGCAATGCTGACATCGTGGTACACAGTCAGCGGCATTGGACACAAAATCAAGAGTGTGAACAACCCCGATCTGCGTGTTGAGCTGGTTAAGGAATATGTTCGCAAGAATTTCCCTAGTCACAGCTTGCTCGACTATGCGTTGGCCGTCGAGAAGGTAACAACATCGAAGAAGGACACAGTGAGTCATGCCATATATAAATATGTTTCTCTCAGGGATACTTACTCATATATTCTAGCTCATCCTAAATGTCGACGGTTGTATTGCTGTCTGCTTCGTCGATCTCCTTCGTGACTCGGGCGCGTTCACTCCGGACGAAGCCGATGAATACATCAAGGTACGTTTCTCATGTGTTAATACCAGACTGGGTTCTGACATCATATACAGATTGGTACTTTGAACGGTCTTTTCGTTCTTGGCCGTTCTATCGGTTTCATCGGTCACCATCTTGACCAGAAGCGTCTCCGTGCACCTCTGTACCGCCACCCTGCAGATGATATCTTCATCAACATGGCCGACATTTCGCAACCTCGTGTCTTGGGTAAGATGCAGTAATTGGTTGGGGTAGTCCTTGTGAATTTGTGCGAACTACGTGGTTGTAATGTGTTGGTATGGGTATGAAGTGACGATAAAAGAAAGATGTTATATTGGTATGCGATAGGAACGAATTAATGGTATAATGGGCACACACATGAATAGAATTTTGTGCTTAGTTTTGCTACATCCTTTTTTTTGACAAAATCTTATGATATTGAGACTTAGGATCCATCATGTTTTGTGGTAATAGAGAGATTTGACATACTGATGTATATGGTGTCGCAAGCAACAATGTGCTAAAGATGTGGCTTGACTTAGTCGTAGTGATAGGAGACTTGCAGAACATACAGACCAAGGTCATGAAGTGAAAGTGAAACGAAATCCAGGGTTTTAAACCTTGAGACAGGTGTTATTGACACTGACGCCTCGCATATAAGGGTTTATTCGCAAAAGTTTTACCCTTGCGTGGTTGTTAGTACCACCTAACTACCTACATGTTGGACTAGTTTGAACTTGGTTGTGTGATGTGCTATTGCCCAACGCAAAGGTTAGGGTTAGCAATAGGAAATTTTCAAACTTGATGAAAAAACGACCAGTTATGTTATGTGAGAAACGGTCGGTCCAATCCGTCAAATGGTGGGAGTGGGCAACACCAGCCAACTTGGTAGTGTTCACACAACCCCGTGGGAAACAATTGAGACAAGAGATAATGACATAGCTGGAGGGTGTGGGTTGCAAGGTTAAAGGTTCTCCGTACACCAAGTTGTGTACAAACTTTGAGAGGGAAAGTTGTTCGCAATGCAAATATCTTCAAATTGTTGTGAGCGATTTCACAAATCTTCTTTTTTGAGTGAGATACGCGCTATCCCATGTTCAATTCAGTAGGTAATTGTACAGATTTTGTAGAAATGATCACAACAAATCAAAGGTATATACAGTGAAATAAGAATGTGCCACAACTTGCACAGAGAATGGATGAATAACATGGGCCTTTATAATATGAAGGGATGGCAGTTAAATTGGCGCATTGTGCTGCCACAAGTGTGTTTGCTAACGTGCAGGCACTGATTGCCTCGACTCTCCCTGGCAAAATATCACAGTCATTACTCCTTTCTGCGATGGAAATTTAAACTCACTTACTGGATAGTCCTTACAAACTCTGTGGGCCTTGAGAACCTGCGTAATGCATATCTTCCTGTCAACTTCAAGCCCGAGCTAGCCTTTGATGCCTCGCTGCAGAAGACAGCACTCGCAAGCCCAGGCAGCCCACCTTGCTCAAGTACAAGAGTTGCGGTGGCTGCGCCTTGATTCTGACAAGGAGAACAACAATATTTCATTCTATAATGCCTCGAGTCAGGCTGGAGTTCAAACACGCAGGGCTTCTCACTTACATGCAATCAAAGACCTCGAAGTTAAGTTGTCAAAGGCCAACTGCAACTTCAATCTTGCTAGAAAGGCTCTCACACAAAGAAATTCCTGCATTAGACGTCAGAATGTGTAACAACCAAGAGTTAGTTACTCTGGCGCACACAGGAACACACTATAAAGGTAGTGAATGGGGAGTGGTTACCCCTTAGGCTGCAGAGAGTTTGTTGGTTAACAACAGGAGGACTCGCTGAGGAGTCTCCTGGATCTATTGGGGTATATATACTAATACAGAGTGTTTGTACTTATGTACTGTACAGTTGATAAAGTTAGTGGCTGATGATGTCATGGGGCCTAGCCCACATGACCAGCTCCACTGTGTGAGAGAGTTGTATCTAAAATAAGAAGAAGGCAACGCGGCGTGAGAAAGAGGAGTTTGAACAAAAGGGGAAGTGCCGCGTGGCACCATGTGTGAAAGCTAAAGTATACAAGGTTAAAGCGGAGAATGAAAAAGAAGAAAAGGTCCGAAAATTGTGTTATCGTAACAGAATGCTGAGCTGGCAAGCAAGAAGGCCTTGCTTGCAGCCAGGAGTGCGGAGGCCATGGAAATGAAGAGTACATTACAAGCACTGGAGCAGAGTGCAAGTGCAGTGGCTGCACATCCTCCTTCATAACAAGAAGCGCAAGGTCTCTTGTTCAAAACCTGCAGCACGGTTAGCCAAGGCAAGCCTCAAAGAAGTTTGCACCATCACAATTCTATCAATGCAGAAGGATGCCTTGAAGAAGGCGGTGGCATGTGAGGAGGAGCTGGCGGGGTGCATCAGAGCACTCAAACTTTGCGCTGAAAGGAGTGAGGCAGATATTGCATCTCTGAAGGACAACTTGAAGGAAAGCCGAAGAAAAATGTGCACCTATCAGAACCCTGCTCTCTCAGCATCATTCTCTGAAGCCCTGGACCGTGCAACTCAATCACATGGAACTCAACTTGTACAAGGCTCTCCACTGTTCAAAGACAATGACAGAGGTCGCTGCCATTGTATTATATGGTGGTACAGTCTTGCATCCATATTCACAGATGGTTTGGGGGCCAGGCACAGAGTCTATCAATGTGCTGGACTTGGGACCATTGCATGAGGAACTGAAACAGCACCTCAAACTTATTTTTACCAATCCGAAACTGATCTTTGGTGCTAATGTGGCCCCCAAAACAGCTTGCTTTGGTGGTTGGCCCTGGTGTAATCCTGCTGCTATGGCTGCAGCATTCAAACTTGCCTCCAAGATTGGGCATCTGCGTCCAATCACACTAGCCCTATTCCAGGGAGCACTCAACAAGTGGAAGTCATTCACAACCAAATTTGTGCCAGGCGGCACAATTGACCAAGCCAGTACTGAGGAGCAACAATGCTGCATGGATGCCTGCGATGAATGACGCAAACGAGGGGGCCCTTGGCTCATTCTGGCTGTGTGCACGGGATAAGCCTACCTTATCAATGCATCAGCACAATGCGATCACACAATTTTGCCACAACAACATGCAGTTTTTTGTGGATGCAATATTCACCTCAGAAGAGTTTTGCCATGCCATGCGCCTCGTGAGAGAAATCTATAGTGCTGGCCTTGAGAAGAAGCGCTGCCTCGAGATTATTTGGCATGAAGAGGATGAGGTCCAAGCAAAGAGGCAGAGGGTTGCAGAGGCAGCAAAATGAAGCACAGAAGACGGTGAGCCGAGAGGCTGAACACAATGCCACAGTGATGGTCCTGACGCCAAATGAAGAAGAACTGAATCAACTCACCAAGGATAAGCTGATCATTCAACTGGAGATTCACCAGGTATAAGACTCGACTATACCTTGGGGCCTGCAAAGCATGGTGAAGAAGGACCTCATAAGGATATTGATAGCTCAAATCTCTGTTGTTCTCCAGCAAAACATGCACACTGCAAGTGCAAGTGGTCCCTGTGAGCAAGATGGAAGCTTGGACTCAAGCTAGGGGCAGTCAAATGATAAGATTCTTGTGATCAATAGTTTCTTTGCATTTTTAATAAAACATAGCCATTCATTACTTCATACACATCAGCAAAAGAGGCAGATGTTGGGTTTGCCTTAGCAGATCAGGACAGACCCGGACCTTCCCGTCAAGTGGCTGTCAGTTGGATGAGACACTTGACATGTCATCAACAAGCTGGTGATGTCAACAAAATGCCTGTTCCAGGGTAAGGGGCGCCTTCTCATGATGTTGCCAGCCTGCAAGTAGTCTAAAGACTGATTGATCTGCCTGCAGGTGCATCAATTAAACTGAGATCACACTGCTGAAGTTACTTACCAGACTGTTAAGTCGTACTCCAGGTTGTCATCACATTATAATGTATCAACAAGCCTCATGTAGTAGTTACAATGAATAGAATCTACATTATCAAGTAAAGAATAAAATATGTCCGAGCGAGAAAATTGGACCGTCGTCAAGGAGGTGCAAACCCATACAGATTATTATACTCTTCTGAGTCATTCATGCCCTCCCATTCCTCAAGGTTCATGATGTTGTCCTCAACGTCACTATCACTATCTTCCCCATCTGAAACAGACTCACACATCCTGGTCATCTATACCATCCTCATTGTCCAAGTCAGATTAATTGACATCCATTGATTCCAGCTCTGTCTCCGAATCACATGCATCTTCATTGTTCTTGCGCTCTTCATCACTCTCCTCTGTGTCCATATTTGAGCCTTTTGTCTCTCGTAAGTCATCCCATTCCCTAACAAACTCTTGTCCATCTAATTCATCAACATCGGCAAGGAAGCTACGTGTTGCATCACACGTAGCTTTATGGCCGACCCCACAACCTTGGAACCAAAGGAACATGTCACGATTGACAAATCTAACAATTAAAGTAAGTAGAAATCATTCAAAAAAAGGACAGCAATATTCACTGATTAATGTAATACCAGACATAATCAAAGTGCTTCTCAGACGGTTGGTGTGGGATGGAATGGGGTAGCAGGTTGCAAGTAGGGCCAAAGTGGAAAGCGGGGATAAGATGAACTCCACGGATGACTTGTGAAGGGTCCACAAAACCGAAGACATCATTGACAATGTTAGCATTCAAGAAACTGATAAGATGGAGACGTCAGGCTTTCCAACCTGAGACGTGGCTTGTGTCACACGCAAATCAACAAACCCAGAGAACTTTGATTCTCTGGGTATTTGAATTTTGGAAATTGGAGCCTATGTGCTTGATGACAACATGAAAGATATTCACAATATGTGCATACCAATAAGGATGGGGGTTCAAATCCCCATCTTCTTGTTCCTCGCTAGACAAAACTATGACATTGGCATGATTTCATAGATTGAGTAAGCCTTGAGCTCGGCGAAGATCTTAGGTAGTATAATTGATGTGTAATACCTTATGCCTGTATATTCTGTTATCCACAATAACCAGATTGTTTCTCTGAAAGTCTGAAAAAACCGGTGGCTTCATTGACTTGAGACCTAGTAAACGTGCTAAGATGTCCTCACTACAACTTCTTTCATGTTCATTGCTGAAGTAGCTGACTCTGATTCTGATTCAGATGAAGAGCCTGTCTATGCAGCAGATTGTCCAGAAAGAGTGTCTAAGGAGAAGCGCAAGCAAATCTTTGATGGCGTCTGCATTCCTCCTAAACCAGATTGGGCCAAAGCCGTAAAAGGAAAGAAGAAAGAAGAAGAGAAGCCTGTCATTCCAACCATAGCGCCTCCCCCATCAAAGCCACACATCTTTGATATTGCACAGCCTATCTTTGACCCCACTAATGACGATGTAATCATGGAAGATGCTTCCCAGACCACTAAGAAGAATCCCCCTGCCGATAAACAGAAGAAACAACTCAAGACTTCATCTACTCTTTCGCATAATCTTGACTCCAAAGCCATCATTGATCAAATTCTCAGCACCCCTATCCCACTATCTATTGGTAACGACATTGGTCTATCAAAAGAAGTTTCCCAGAATCTCCAAGAAATGATGAAACCCAAGCGCCTTAATTTTGGACTAGACAACAAGCGCCAAAGCTTGACAGCTGAATCACTTCTTGCCATCACTCATGCCGACCTCATTTGTGTCCCTGTTACCTCTAATGGAGAAACTATTTCAGCAATTGTTGATCAGGGTCTGCTCTCAATATAGTCAGCTGCACTATTTGGGAAAATCTCATTCACCTTCCCATGGATACTAGTATTTGACTGTAGTCAAAGATGCCAATGGAGGATTTGGTAAGCTTGATGGTTTAGTCAACAATGTGGCTTTATATTGTGGAGAAGTCAAAACTTATTCAAATAATTTTGTTGGGAAAGACACTGGATATGATCTACTTCTTTGACGACCATGGACACATGGGAACTATGTCAGCATTGAAGAGAGACTTAATGGCACTTATCTCGTCTTCAGAAAGGATGGCAAAATCAAAAACCCTGCTCTGGAAGTCAAGGTATCATCAGATCATCGTCCTATTCACTATGTCAAACCAGTATCTGGAGTATCCGATACAGTATCCAGCTTCTTAGTCACGGACTATGACTTCAATGGAGAAGATCAAGATGGAAATACTGATCAATCGGAAACTGCTGTTGAAAGTGTCACCCCAGAAGAAGAAACCGTGCTTGTTCCAGATAATTCCCCAATTGGTTCAATCGAAAATTCTAGTACTCTCAGAGCACTGGAGGACCTGGAAACCTGTCTAGAAGAAACTATTGAAGCCTCCATCCCTATCCCCAATGCCTGTAACAACCAAGAGTGATCTACTCCGGCGCACACAGAACACACTTATAGAGATTATGAAGATGGGGAGTGGTTACCCCTTGAGCTGCAGTGAGTTAGTTGGTATACAACAGGAGGACTCGCTGAGGAGTCTCCTGGATCTATTGGGGTATATATACTACTACAGGTTGTTTGTACATGTGTACTATACAGT
Organism: Serpula lacrymans var. lacrymans S7.9; assembly: GCF_000218685.1. Taxonomy (NCBI): domain Eukaryota; kingdom Fungi; phylum Basidiomycota; class Agaricomycetes; order Boletales; family Serpulaceae; genus Serpula; species Serpula lacrymans. The sequence goes on along the minus strand of NW_006763291.1, from coordinate 550,517 downwards.
TGATGAAGGCAGTGGCTTGATGATGTCATAGGGCCTAGCCCGTATGGCCAGCTCCACTGCGTGAGAGAGTTAAGTCTAAAAATAAGAGGGAAGGCAACGCGGCACGAGAAAGGGAAATGCCGCGTGGCATTTAAGGTATAAAGTTAGAGCGGAGAATAAAAGGAAAAGGAGATGTCTGGAAATTGTGTTATTGTAACACTGGCTACACATTGCATTGCGCCCTTGCTTTTGTCGTTTCCCTTACTCCCCTTCCTTTGCCTAGCCCCACCATGGGCCCCTTCCTCTCCTTTTTATTCTCACCTGACGGTCGTTTCTGGATCCCCATTCTAATCCACTTTTCCGTCACCTCCACCCTCCTCCTCCTCATTTTATTTGCACCCCCACCATTTCTGATGTCACCACTTCCTATCCGCTTCCGTCGCCGATCCGTTGACTACCACGTGCCACTGCTGATATCAGCAAAGCCCCGGCAGCCGGTTCAAATAGGGCAACAGGTCCATCTTTATGACGTTGATCTACCATCATATACTATCAAAACATCGGTCGCTCGTCTTGCCTGGTTGGAGCGTGGGTGGGTAATTTTTGAGCTGGAGAAGGTTCATCCCCTTGCGTCGCCCATGTTCATCGCTGTCCCATTCACTTGGGTACACTTATCTTTTGTCCATCGTCTTCGCTACAGCTACACCTACCACATGCTGCCTGGGACTCACTTGTTCCAAATTGGAACTACTCCTCTCCCTCCCTTCTTTGATCAGGTGGTCCAACACAACCAGTCCATTGGTAAGGCCATGGAACTGTCGGATTTGGACTAGGTGGTGGACCGGTGGCTCCAGTTTCTTTTTCTTCAGCAGAACATTCATTTACAGTGCGATTATTTTTGATTTTTGAATCATTTTTATGGACACATATTTTTTTAGAATGCCTGACTGACAATAAAAGAACTGTGTTGATACTGATAGTGTTTTGCCTTGCCCTTTTTTTACTGCATCTTCCCATGACATCATGATTTTCCTGCTCTCTTTTTGCTATTGGACTTTACTTTATGGCTGTACAAACCTGTGACATTACTCACAGCATTTATTGTTCTATCCCTTTCTTTTCCTTTTTTTGACAATCTTATCCTGTACTACCTACACAGGATTTGTCAGCATACATTCCTTCCTTCATATTCTTTCTCATTCTTTTTGCACAGCTATACTATGCATAGCCTACTTTTCTTTCACTATATAAACCCCTGTATTTTACCTTGTAAAAAAAACAAGAACTCCAATCCAGACTTCTTCTCTACTCTCAAGTTCACTACTCTGCTACTTGTGATCCAGTGTGGTCACAACACTTCCCACTGCTACCACTGTCAACTGCTGTCATCGTCACTTCCCATTTTTGAAGTCATTGTCATCCCTTTCGATTAGAGTCCTTCTGAGCACTACAGTTTGTGCGCCAGGAACCTGCTATCACTGGGAACCTCGTCACCTCGTCATCCTCGTTGTTCTCAAACCTACCTTGTGCTACAATTAGCAAGGTAGTGCTCGTCTATACTCGTCACAAAGCCCCTATCCTTCTATAAATTCAACTATCCCTCCTCCTCAAAACCCACACTCATACACCTCTGGGTTTTACTTTGAAGGATCCTCATACATACCACCCCACGAACAACCAGAGCACCCACTGTTCTAGGAGGCAAAGCCCATAAACAAGTTCCGTGGAATCTGGGAGGATTGTGCGTTAGTTTGTTTTTGTGTGTGGTTTTCTAACTGCAGTTCTCATCATCGACAACGAGTTTTGCGTATAGTGAGTGCAGCTTGTTGCAAATCATCCTGTCTTTTTTCTAGTTGACGAATGCACAGAGGAATGAGGTCTTCTGTTGACATTGCAGTATGGAATCCATGAACAGGGAAAGTTGCTTCTGTCAGATCAAATGGTAGGACTGGGTCAACTCCGTGCAACAGATAAAAAGGGCTGAATCCAGTAGAACGACAAGTAGTGACCTTGTCTGCAAAGAAGGCATGATGGACCTTGGTTGGCCATAAATCAACATTCCCTTCACAGGACTTGACAAGTGCTTCTCTTATGACAAAGTGTCCACGCTCAACAACACCATTTGCCTTGGAATTGTAGGGAGAAATGCGAATATGTGGGATCTGGTAACGTTCCACAAGCTCTTTAAATGCTCCTTTGACTTTGCTTCTATTATCTGTAACAACTTCTCCTATAGCTCCATAGCGACAGATGATTTCTTCCCAGAAAAAGCAAGCAAGATTATATGCAGATTGTAACAACCTAGAGTTAGTTACTCTGGCACACACAAAACACACTATAAGGAAGATGATGAGGGAGTGGTTACCCTTGAGCTGCAGAGAGTTTGTTGGTATACAACAGGAGGACTCGCTGAGGAGTCTCCTGGATCTATTTGGGTATATATACTACTACAGGGTTGTTTGTACATGTGTACTATACAGTTGATAGAGATAGTGGCTGATGATGTCATAGGGCCTAGCCCGCATGGCCAGCTCCACTGTGTGAGAGAATTGTGTCTAAAATAAGAAGAAAGGCAACGCGGCGCAAGAAGGAGGAGTTTGGACAAAAGGGGAAGTGCCGCATGGCACCTTGTGTGAAAGCTAAAGTACAAGGTTAGAGCGGAGAATGAAAATAAAGGAAAGGTCCAAAAATTGTGTTATCGTAACACAGATGCTTTCTTCAATGCTCTTCCTTCTGCAGCAAGTGACAGATCATCTCTTGCAGCAACAAGAAAATGATATCCTCTGGCCTTGGGCATGAGCATAATGTTGACATAGACTTTGGTGAAGATTGTAGGAGGTGATGAGATGGTAAGTGGGACTTCACTTTTGCGTACACTTCAAATCTGGCATTCATGGCAGGTGCGAATATGATGCTTGACATCCTGTAACATATGGGGCCAGTAAAAGTGCTCTCTGACTGTAGAGAATACACCATTGACTCCTCTGTGACCAAGCCTTTCATGTGCTTCAGTAAGGATGTGAAGTCGAAGGTCAGGATTGAAGATGACTTTGAGAGGAGGAGCAGAGTGACAACGCTTGAACATGCTGTCTCCTTTCAAGAAGAATTGAAGTGATCGCTTGACAAAACACTTTTGAGCTTGAAGAGAGGAAAATATAGGCAGCTCCATAGTTTGAAGAAAGTGGAAGATTTGACGAAGAGTATTGTACTGAGAAGAATCATTGGTAAGGAACGAAGGGAGTGACATAGGGTAATATGGGAGAGGTCTGGCAAGATCAACAAGAAGAGCGATATCATCAAGCCAATCATCTGATTCTTGAGCATCTTCAAAGTCTTCCTCTGTTGGTTGACGACGAGATAACGCATCAGGACCACGATGACGATCAGCAGGTATGTGAATGAGCTTGAAATCAAAGAGAAGGATGCCCTGAATCCAACGATTGAAGTGGCATTAGGCTGAAGATCTGGATCGTTGAGCATGCCTTTGATATACTTGGCATCCACCTCCACATGCAAGTGTTTTACTCCTGCAATGTAAAGGCAAAAATGACGAAGTGCTCTGAACAAACCATATAATTCTAGCTTGGGTTGACTGTAATTTGCCTCTCTATCATTTATGGGAATAGAGCCATAGCGAGCTGGATGCTTCCTTCCATTTTCATCAAGCTGGGAGAGGATAAAACCAACAGCAATCTTGCTGGTATCAACTGAAAGAACAACTGGGTTGTGTGACGAATAATTTATAGGGTGAAGTGCTGGTGCAGAGGATACTGCATGTTTCAGAGCCTCAAATGCTTCTTGTCTGCGTTCATCCCATTGAAATTCAGCTCCTTTGCGATACAATTCTGTCAAGGGGCGTGCAAGAGCAGAGTAATTGCGGATCCAAATGCAAACTGTGCCACATAGACCAAAAAAACTGCGAATGACTTTGGAAGTCTGGAGAATTGGCCATTGAAGAATCTTGTCCACCTTGGTACTGTCAGGGAGACGACCTTCTGGGCAGCATACTTGTCCGACAATCACAACTTGAGGACAACATAACTGAGGCTTCTTTCCAGAGAAAGTTCCGCCAGCATGACCAACTCTATGCATAATGCGATGAACGTCAATGGCATGTTCCCATATAAATTTACGAATGCCAGGGTTGCCAGGAATGGTCTCTGGGTTGCCATCTGCATCTTCGTAACAAGAAGTAGGTCCTTTGATTGGGAGGTCATCAACAAAGATATTGGCAATATGCAGAATTTTGTCTTGCAAGATGAAAGTCATGCAATTCTGGAATTCTGGAACGGAATTGGTGAATCCCATAGACATAGAAGTAATCCTCAGAAGTCCTAGTGGCGATAGAAAAGAGGTAAGTAATAAACCTAAGTGAAACTACAATAGATGTTAGTTTAAGGTGATCTCTAATAAATGTAATGTAACATACCTCAGATGCTGCCCGAGAGGCTATAAAAACGACTGAGGTATTCCTATACTAAACCCCCTACTACTTATAGTCGGAGGTGCTACTCGCTACAGTATAATGACTCCTAGGAGAACAATGGTTACTCCATGGAGTGGTGGCTATGCTCCATGGAGAACAATGGCTGCTTTGGCAGAGACCGAGTTTATCCGGTTTTGTCAGTAAGGTCACGACTGTCAGGGTGCACTTTTTGAGCATCAAATCCCCAAAAGAGATCAAACACAGTATAGCATTGGGAACCAGCAAATGGCTCCACAAAGTCGTCAAGAATAGGTGGTACTCCTGAGTCTTTGATAGTGACTGCATTAAGTGGCTGAAGATCATGGACGATGTGAATCTTGCCATCATTCTTCTGATCGCAAAACCACTTAGAGTGATAAGATGACTGGCTAGGCTCATAAAATCCAGCTTTGATTTTGTCTCTGAGCAATTCTATGACTTCATTCTTGGTTCCAGGAGGAATAGGAATGTTCTTGTATTCCCAAGGGACATGTGGGAGAACAGGTATGATGTAGGGAGAGAAGTAGTCTTCTCTGAACGTTCCTCTGTCAGTTTCCTCAAAGGCAAGACTGTGCTGATTGAGTATCATGATGTGAGCAAAAAGTTTTTCCTCTTCTGGCCATAAGAATCCATCAGAGTTTAGCTTCATTTCGTCATAAAGGTGCTTCTTGGTTAGCTTCAGCGTGGGAATGAATTCTGGGGGAAGGACAGGAAGGGGTGGGAGCGAAAGGAGTGGGTCTTCTGGAAATAACCAAGTGACATGTGCGTCTTCTGGGAATGAATACTCCAGGAACGGGTTTGACTTTGCAATCAACACGTTTGTAAGCTCCAAAACTCGACCAATTGGGTGCTGGTACAGGTATAGGGTCCACAATGTCTATCATGTAACTCAGGTTAAAAAAAAAATTGTTCAAAGAAGGAAAGTGCCATGGTAGTTTTGCGTTATCTCGGACCGAATAGGATAGGGATGAGGTTGGAAGTTTTACAAGGGGGGAAGGAAAAAGATCAGATAAGAACGAAAGGGGAACATAGACAATAGAAAAAGAAGTTGGTACAAGAGTAAAGGAAGGAAAAACCAGATAACATAGAAATCTAAGAGGCCATTTTGTACAATTAATAGATATATAACAAGAAAGAAGAAAAAGGGAAAAGGTGGCATATGCTCCAAGAGCGCTGAATGGAGTGTTAAGTAAGAAAGGAATATAGAAACGTATCACCAGCATCTACCTCAAACTTCAACTGTGGCACTAGCAAGCACCTCAGTGCTGGTGGTGAATGTGGATGCACTAGATGGATGAGTTGTCCTGTTGTGGAGGTGAATAACCTCAACACGTTCTTGTTGACAATAAGCGCAAATATGAGGGAAGACAAAACCGTAGAAGAGGGCAAGGACAAGTAACACTCCCACCACAATCTCGATGATGAGAGCTTCTTTAGTAATATGAAACCCTTCGAGCCAGGACATGTTAGGTGCTTGTAATGCTCGATGTAAGCATTTAGGATGGAGTGAAGATGTGTTAGAATTGGGGTAGAATTTCTGGCACTGGTGTGAATAATCGATAATGGCTGAGCTGATGGTGACGTGGGAAAATGATGATAGTGATGCATAGAAGTTCAAAGATAAGGAGTAATATCGGATGATATATTGATGGAAGGTTGATGCTCTGCTCCTATTGTTGTGGAGAGGGATAGCTGAAGGGGCGATGAGGAATCAATCTCCCTTTCATCCTCTTGACTATCATTGCAAATAGTATGCATGAGTGTGCGATTATGGTGCATGAGTGTGCAATTATCAGGAGAAAGTGACGAAGCAATAGTAGCATTGGTAGAAGATGGTGATGGGGGTGAGTCACTGATATTTGATGGTAACTGTTGACACAAATATGGGGGTGGTGATTCAGAATCAGTGGATGAGTCATCATTAATTAATCCATTTATATGATTGTGTATCGGCTCCAAATCGGATTCTTGTATTACCTCCACCGTCACATTGACTTGACCATTCATATCATGTGATGGAGGTCCATTTATATCTTCATCAGTGGGAATTGGAAATGACTCTGTTTGAGGAAAGAAGCGGATATGTGCAGTTCCTGAGCAACTGATAATAGATTGTGCTCTTCCAGGTCCATGATTCTGGTCAAATTGCAAATGAGCATGGAGCAGGACATAATTCGCATAAAGGTTGTGGTTTTCATTGGAGCCATGGTGTCCTCTCATGACATAGTCTGAAGTTAGTGAGAGTGAACTCATGTTGTGACAATATTGAAGGTTGTTCAGTAGACCAAAAGTAGCAGACCTTTCATCTTCCCTAATTGAGCGAATATAGTCAAAGAATGTTTCGAAGGTACTGGCATTGTTACGATAACACAATTTCCGGACATCTCCTTTTCCTTTTATTCTCCGCTCTAACTTTATACCTTAAATGCCATGCGGCATTTCCCTTTCTCGTGCCGCGTTGCCTTCCCTCTTATTTTTAGACTTAACTCTCTCACGCAGTGGAGCTGGCCATACGGGCTAGGCCCTATGACATCATCAAGCCACTGCCTTCATCAACTGTATAGTACACATGTACAAACAACCTGTAGTAGTATATATACCCCAATAGATCCAGGAGACTCCTCAGCGAGTCCTCCTGTTGTATACCAACTAACTCACTGCAGCTCAAGGGGTAACCACTCCCCATCTTCATAATCTCTATAAGTGTGTTCTGTGTGCGCCGGAGTAGATCACTCTTGGTTGTTACAGCCAGTGGCAACGCGAAAATTTGCCAAAATGCCAAAATGCCAAAAGTACCGAATGGAAAAGCAAAGGTCAGCGTGACTGGATTGCCTAATAGAGGTGGTGCTGATCAGCCACAAGTTTGAAACAGGCAATATTGATTACTATTCCACGTGGCACGGTGCCTGTGTGGCGCAAAGGCGAGTCTTTTTGAATATTCACTTCGTTATTGACACCTGTCCATGCTACCAATCAACTTTGGTGCATGACAATGGCCTGAACTTTATCCGGCCACCACCTGACCTGGTCAACAAAGAAGAGGAATACAAAGTAGAAAGTATTCTTAGACACAAACCCTGGAAACGCGGACACCACTACCTGATTAAATGGCGCCATTACCCTCATTCTGAAAACTCATGGGAAACGGAAGAACATTTAACCAATGCTGCGGAGATACTAGAAGCCTATAAGAAGGACCACAAGCTGCGTTGAAGAGACAATCACCCCACTACCAACAATCCTCTGTCTCTCAACACAAAACATGTCTACTTCTAACTCCACCGGCTTCCCTATCACCACCTACTCAATACCCGGCAACACCAACTTGCTAGCCGACGAACGAGTGTCTTTCACCCGTGGGCAACGACACAACCAAGCCGACATCACTGACGCCATAGAATTAATGTCAGCAAAAGACGCCTATACCTATCTCTTTTACGAGACCAAAAAATGCTGCCCCCATGCGTATCACGCTCTTTCTTCCATGCATACCTTCCTTGCCATAGACCTCATAGCTGACAAACTCCTAAAAGCCATAGACTCAATACATTCGTTGGAAAGCGAGCATTCGCGGCTCAACAGTCAGGACTTGAGTATCTGTTGGGCACTCCGGATGGAAAAGTTAGTTTTGGAATCTTTGGAACAACGCTTGAGGATGAGCTCCTCGAATGGGCAGGTGGACTCGGCAAAGGAATATTTGGAATCAGGCAGGAGGACATTGCTAAATGAATCTCGCACGCGGATAGAGCGAGACGGTTGTACGAGTACTCCTCCACCCGGTTTGTCCCTCCGGTCCCTGTCGCACCCAGACCAGACCAGTGTTACCCCGGAGCGCACTTACCATATCATCACCCGTCGACCTACGCCCATCCCATCGCAGGAAAAATATATTCCCACCGTCCCAACCAGCCCAATCTCACAAGAGTCGAACCACTCCAGTCCCTGTTCCATTGGGTTGAACCCAAAACCACCGTCTCCCCCATCATCTCCACCTCGACCAGTGCCAAACGCCCAAACTCGTCGCCTGACAAACCGACGAGGAGCCCAACGCGGCCGGCAAGAGGTGATACTCCAGATCCCCGCCGCCAGAACTCCATCAAAACGGCAGTCTTGTATGTCAAAGGGACAGAAAGACAGTCCACCTGGCGCAATGCACAGGCCTGAGACTGGCTCTCCCTCCAACCCAATCAACGTAGATGACAACGCAGCCATGATTGATCAGTTGTACGCAGGAACGTACAACCTGGGAGATGACAATCCAACCACTCCCCAATCTGACACCTCATCCAACACCCGACGAAGATACCATGAAGGTGTTCGTAACAACGCTCCATACTGCCAAAACTGCGGTTGGAGCGATCATCGCACATACTATTGCGAAGCCTACTATTGTCCCGACTGTGACCGTCGTGCACCGGGACATAGTTTCAATTGGTGTCCCATCCGCAGGGAAGACGAGGATAGGATTCTGATGGAAGGATTACATGGAGATGTCAGCTACGATGACAGTTACAATATGGATGGCGAAGGTACCAAATTTCGGTGAAACTCGGAGCAAGTAAGGGGGTAATGTTACAATCTCTATTGGACATTTAAGGACTACTCATTTCTTTTTACTCATCGGTTATACCATCGGACCGATGACTCATTTCCTTCACGTATACTTCCGTTCCTCTCGCATTCGCAGTACCTATTATAGTACTTAGTCCTCAACGGACGGACCTGCCCTAGATAGGACCTAACTCCTATCACCGATTCCTTTCCATTATAAATACCATGTAACAGCAGTAGTATACTCCAATACAATTCTACGCAGTTTACGCTTACAAAGCTAGACTCCTAAGATCAGACTTCTACTCAGAAGAAGACCAACTCTCGTTGGAAGACCTCCACTCAGAACTACGTTCCCAAACTTGTCTTCTGATAAGTCTCTTTATAAACCCCGACGAACCCTCAGACTTTGTTAAGCACTTCGTGCGTAACATAAAGTACAAAGTCATCAAAGCAAGACCTAGGTCCAAAGAAATTGCTCCACAGTTTGATAATGTTGTCGTATTAGACTCATTAGAAGCAGAGTCAACAGGTGTTGCTGGTAATATTTTCCTCTAATTTCATGATCAGTTTCAAGTTGTGAATTAATATTTCATGACATAGGTACACATGTTGGAAGAGTTAAAGTAATATTCAAGCTCCCTGCCATTTTTCATGGTGGTTTTGTTGGTATACCAAAACATTGGCCCAAAATTCCATTGGCGTACATTGAATGGTACACCAAGTTGAAAGGTAGTGCAGATCCAGCATATATGATGTATGCAATTACAAAACCTGCACTTAGAGCTGATGGTACTCCACCAGCTTCCATAGTACCATTGAGCAGTATACGACAAGGCTGCCACTTGTTGCCTTTGTTTGGAAAAGATCAAGTGCCTGCTCACTGGGGTACAGAAAATGCTTTGGATGTTTGTGATAGATTTCTATTAAATAATTGGGCTAGTTTGTATGCACCAAACTATTTGGTGAATATTAATTCTATCATTATTAGTATCAGAAAAAGGTTCTCATAGACATAAATGAGCTGGTATAGCTGGTATAGCTGACATAGTAACTATAAGGCTTCACATAGAAATTTATTGGCTATAATAGGAATTTAATAGCTATCATAGCAGCTATAGAAACATACCCAGCTATATAGCAAAATAATTTTTCCTGATGTAGGCTTACTCAAGTAGGAACTACAGATGTAACACCCAAGAATGCATCTATGACTTTGCTCGCAACACTTCAACCTTTTACAAATATCCGCATTTGAGCCTTTTCAATCATGGTTTGTAGTATGCTCCCATCAATCCGAATGTCTTGTTCATGTGGCAGTCAGTCTAACTTTGAACCAAGCTTTGATATCTTGTCTTTTGAAATGAGACAGCATAGACAAGGACAACGCCCGAGGAACTTGATACATAATAAAAGAACCCTATAGAACAATAATTAGAGCTGATATAATATAAATTAAGCAAATATAGTATACTTCTCCGGGTAAACAACTGCATAAGTGAACAAACAAGGAAATACCCTTCATAAAATTCCATCTGCAAACTTAATAACTATGCCATGCTCATAGGCATCTAAAAATTCATCGTCAAGGAGCAGAGACCATATTGCATGCATCAACTCTTGCTTCCAATGTGTCATTGTTTCTCCTGTAGCCATTTTGCTAAAAAAGTGCCCAATAGACTTCTTGAAAGTAATCAGGAAGCTAGAAGCAGTTATTGTTAGCATAAGTGAAAAATTGACAACCAAAAGACAAACTTTGGGGATATAGGCAAGGTGATGAGCTGCAAAAGCTGACAGTTTGTTCCTTGTATATTTTGATTGGTTGCCAAGGAACAAGTAAATAGGCCATAATAATGCATTTCCCAAGCTAGCAAGATGAGTTGAATCAGACCAAAGTATAATTGCAGCTACAACAGTTTCCAGTTTGCAATCATCTGCGTGTGCCTGAGACTTGATGGCCTCATGCTCATTAATCATTGCATCAGATGTATACAACTCTGATATTATGCGTTCGGGTGGTCCATCTTTGTTGGGCTGCCAGTACAATTTGTATGGTGTCATGTGGAAGGATTGTGCCGATGTTTCTTTGAATGCTGCTTTCAGCACATCAAGTGGCTTTTAATAGTAAACTCCAGGAATTTCCAGTTCAGGTGCATCGTTTTCTGATTCAAAGGTAATTTTTTCAGCAGGTAATTTGATTTTGACTGAGGCTTCATGCCCCTTGTCAGCTTAGAAAATGTCTGGTAGGATGCTGTCACTTTGATCCATCCTCTGAGCTTCATGAATTGCCGAGAATTTTTTCAGGTCCTTGGTATTGAAATCTTCAGCCAGGATAACATCTTGTACGAGTCTGTCCAAGTCAGCTAAAGATTTGGTGACTGACAAGTTATAAAACCAATTCATCAAGCAAAATGTTGTAGCATTGAGGAAAGGTGCGAAGAAATATTTATGTATTGAGTCGAGGGATGTTCCAAATATGGAGTACCATGGCCAGTTCAGGGTTGTTGACATATTTAAAATTAGCAGAGTCACATGGTTGATCATACAAGATTTTACTGTTAGGATCATATGATGGTAGTTGCCCTTTATATACTCAAAATACTTCATACTGATCCTTTTCAGTTCAAATGAGCTGTATGTCATCATCTAAGGATGTAGCATTAGAATTTATTATGGAATTTGGGGTCAAAGGATGGTCTTGCAAAATCTGTGGCTGAACAGGAAGTACAAGAGGAGGAATTGGAGGAAGTTTGTCTCAATATTGTTTAGGTAGTCTTCTTGTCCGATTTGGTAGACCTGATTGTTGTAAAACTGGTTCTTCTTGTATAGGAGATTCAATATTCTGCAAATATGGCTGAGTACTGAATCAAATCATAAGCTGGTTACTTACTTCTGTAACAAGGTGGTCATCTACAACCATCTTTTCTACCTCCTCAATATTATCCTCAACTTCTTCCACAGTTCCTGTTCCACTTTGTTCACCTTGATCTTTATTTATCTCAGAAATGTGGTTTTGTGCTTCAATAATAGCAGTTGTCGATGGTTCAAGGGTCTTGCACCATTATTTTTGATGTACTGTGAGTCCTCGGTAGTTTTTAGCTTGAAATTGACATCCTGGACATATTAGAGACATGAACAGAATAACAATGAATAGAGATATATGCATATCTCTGTCTGTGATTGGGATAAACAGAAAATGTACTGATTGCAGCTTGCTGTTTCCCCGGGCCGGTTTGTTGATTGGTATTATGTCCGAACTCTAGATTTAGACATATCCTTACATACCAACCATCATGTTGTCGCCCATTAATTCAGCACTAACTTCCCCACTCAGTTCACCACACCTAGCAAAGCGCCCAGGAGATGATTCTGAGCTTCTCAAAGCAATCACAACATCTGGCCATTTAAAAAAATGGAGGTAAGTTAGTTTGAATAGGAATTCAAATACTGGCTATATACGCTGCACCTAATAATATTAGATCACAAGACCCACTGTATGAGTTTTGTATGGCAGGCAAGAAGGCTGTAGTTTTAGTGGACACATTCGTGAGTCCTGTGATTGCATTCCATGAAGCAGTAGCAATCAAAAAAGGAATTATCTCTGCGGCTGAAGTGTAATTATATCAGAATTTCTTTGAATTATTCTAGTTTTATTTACAGTCACAAAGACCCTAGTTTAAGCCGATATCTCAAGTTTTATGATATAGTAGTGGGATTTATCCCTAGTTTTAATGCTTAAAATATGGTGTACAAGGATTTATCAGCTCGTTTGGGTGCGGTGAGTGACTATATGCATCTATAAATGCCTACCGATACTCACATAATTTTTAGATTCATCAAGGGATGAGTTCCATGTGATCTGACAATCTTGCGTCCATCAAGAATTGTGTCCTGGAATATATTATTTTAGATTGTGAATCTAATACACTACAGCCTCCAATTCCCAGGCAATCAAGCAAGGCAAACCGGGGTCTCAACCATCCTCAACTTGCACGTGCACTGTGTCCTATGAAATGGGTTGAGCTTTTTGGTGAGGATCCTCAAGCGTAAGTCTATTGTCTCACATGTTTTTCTTTGAAAATATCAGATTCTTTTAGTGGTATGATGAGATTACAGGATGGCACATGGCTGGTTATAGCAGCAAACTGGCCAACAATGCTCTACACAGATGGTGCAATTTACAATGAGCAAGATCCACTTGATAGTTTGTTTAGAAGTCACTTTAGTATACATGTAGGTTTTTGTTTTACTATTTAACTTGCTGCTTATTATTATCTAGATTTATAAACATATTTACCTTGGGCCTTCATTGGTTGGATCTGAGGGAATAAACAATAGCACCATACGTAGTGGTGGCAAACCGTCCAAAAAGTAAAATCTTTGGTCTTACCGAAGTCACACCAGAGAGCTGGGCATGGTCTTTATGTAGTGTAAGTGTTTTACTTTATTTTATTTCAATTTAATTGTAATGGTATTATTTCAAGGGATGGTTTTCACTGAACAGCTGTCAGTCTTTCCAGACAACAATTGGATTGTTTCAGCTGGAGGAATATTTTAACATTATCATTGAAACTCTCAGCGACCCGGATGACGAATGGGCTGTGGAGATATTGTCATGGCTTACAGAGTCAGTTTTTATTATTATTATTATTGGTTATTTGGCTAATTTATTAAAGACAAGTATATGGGAAGAGAATGTCGACAAAACCTACTATCACAGACGATACCAACACTGATCTTGCTAAAATAAGGGCCAAATGTGCCGCCCGTCAACTTGCTAAGGCCCATGTAAACACAGAAGGCAATGCACAAACCAAAGATTTTTCTGGTCCGAGTAACATTGCAACATTGATCTCCGAGTCTGCTCCCCAGGACAGCTTACCAGTCTTGACGAGTATGACCTCTGTTCAGGCAACCACTCAACCCACTATTCCCACAAATTGTGTTCAGAAGCAGGTCCAAGTCACTAAAACAACCACCAAAACACCAACCGGCAAGAAGAACTCTACAAGACCCAAGCCAAAACCAATCACACAAACTCGCACATCAGCTTGTCAAGTTTCTCAAACTACCCCACTTTCCTATTTGGACTCAGTCCAAGTCTGATTAGTTCAGTTGTTGGACTTTGCATGCTTGTAAAATTTCTTGTACGCTTTTCTGTTTTCAGATTTTGTTGGCCATGCTTTCTTGTAATGACTTGTCATTTATTAAGTACCATTAAATACACCCCGTTGTATTGTAATGGAATATAATGTTTATGACAAAACTGGATAAACCCGGTCTCTGCCAAAGCAGCCATTGTTCTCCATGGAGCATAGCCACCACTCCATGGAGTAACCATTGTTCTCCTAGGAGTCATTATACTGTAGCGAGTAGCACCTCCGGCTATAAGTAGTAGGGGGTTTAGTATAGGAATACCTCAGTCGTTTCTATAGCCTCTCGGGCAGCGGCTGAGGTATGTTACATTACATTTATTAGAGATCACCTTAAACTAACATCTATTGTAGTTTCACTTAGGTAGATAATAAAGTCATTTCTATAGCCTCTCGGGCAGCGGCTGAGTTTCACTTAGTTTTATTAGTTTAAATAGCCTTTATTGAATTGCCTGTTCAAATGGCTATTAGTATGCATTATAAGGCTTGAACAGAAAGGCCTACATTTCTACATTTACCATCTTGACGTCAACTAGTAATGTGGAGTAGTCTGCCACATGGCTTGATCAGATCCTGGAATTGGAATGACTTGCATGGAAATGTGTTCTTGTGTTCTGTCTCTTTTTCTGATGCAGTACAAATACAAATACCTACTTGCTATGTGTACATTCCGAGCTTAATACACCTTATATCACGCAGCTTGCTCGAAACTACTCCCTGTGTCATTTCATAGCGCGACCTTGAGGGATGGGAATATTAGGTAAGCATCACACACTTTTGGCGGAGCCTGCCCACCCCCACAAACGGTGACTCCTCTTGACTCCCTTGGAATGGCGGAGTTGGACCTCGTGCTCGACAATGGGATTGGCCGGTGGCTGCCCGTTGTGGACCAGACCTTCCGAATTGGGAACACAATGCCAGGTTCAAGATAAATGTTCCGAGTCGAACTCGTTACGCATATTTGGTTCCGTGCAGCTGACAAGGTGGGCTTTATCTGGTTTGCTGCATACTGTAAATCACGTTAAAGACTACCACTTTTCTCGAACAACTCCAGTACCCAAAGTCACTGGCATTACACGATTCAAGAGGCCTCGAGTGGAACAATCGCAACAGGTCACGGGCTTAACCCATCATATTCCACCGCTATAACCTTCTACTCCATGGATGCGACGACAGTGATTCACGAGCTTGAAGATATTTATGACTGGCCTCCTCCTGTAGCGAAGCTCGCAGACTTACTTTCTCAGCCACTCCCATCTTGGCTTGCCACCGGTCCATACCCTTTCACGTCCCCTTGTGCCTCTGATTCTATAGATCTTCTATCTGGATACTCAACTGATCATATAGTAACGACCGAGAATTATGATTCTGGCGGCTCTACGTCTTTGAAAGTCGTGTTTGACTTGGTCATGACGGCCTCGTCTGATTTACGCGCCCTCAGTGGCAGCGTTGCATACGGTTGTCCTCGCCCTACCATTCCAATTTGGATCACAATGCTTAAGCATCTATTTCTCCATTGCTCGGAACACATATCGATACTGTAATGATCTTTTCTCTTTCTTTTGAAGTTTGCATATTTCTGATAACTTGACGCGCGGATTTATTTTCAATTTTTAGTGAAGATGAATATTTTGTCAGGCCACGCGCGCCTCATTCGCAGGATGTTTCCTCCAGTGGTCCAATCACCGACGGCTTTGCATCACTTATTATAGCCCACTATGTCGATCGAGCGGATGAAGATCAAGACACTGGCTCAGCATGTCACTCCTCACAAGACAGCTGTACGAGCTCTTCTAGCGATGACAATTCTTCTCATGTACGAGACGAAAACTATGGGGATAACGGCGAAATTACGAAGAAGAGGAAGGCAAACACGAGTAGCTCAAAGAATCATTCTTTGAAGTTTCCTATCCACGCCCATCTTCTTCCCACACGCGGTCGCCATCTCTCCGCCGTCCTCCCGATTATTGCGGTTGCTGACGAATATAATATCATCCCTCTCATGTCAAGTATGCTTTACCAACGTCGTGTTTGGCACATCGACCAACCAGTTATCGGAATTATTTTCCAAGGGACTGGAACTGTTGGCCAAGTCTTATTTGGTTGGCTGGATCACGATTCTGGGACGAGCGGAGATTTGGTAAGCTCTTCTTCTCTCTTCTATGACTCGACTGAACCCTTCTCTAGCCTGGGGTCCATATCGCATGTGCCAGCCCAAACTCTCAGCCTAAGGCGTCATTAGGCATATTCGATTTAACCGACCCAGTGGCCGCCATGACATTGGCCCAATTTGTGCTTGGATTATCGTCGTATTTCAAGGACCTTATCAACGCCACATCAGTAACGTCTGTCGATGCGGATCCTTCCCTGCACTGGAGATCAGATCTCATCGATATCTCCTCTGAATCAGGAGAACAATGGAAGGAGCGAGTTTCAAGGTGGGCATGCGACGTACACGTGTCCACATGCGCGAGGTTCCTACTATTTTCAGTTTTGTAGTTGTAGGGCATGCATCCTTATTTATTTCTTTTTAAAGCAGCGATACTTCCTCTTCTCCTCCCCGTACCCCACCATTACACACTACACGTTCTCAGCCTAGCTGCTGGTCCCCAACTATGTCTTCGAGAAATCTGCATACTATTCACGAGGAAGGACACGATGAACCCAGAGGCTCCAAATCTCTTCGCAGCAGTGTCAAACATGATGGTACTCAAAGTGACCACAAAGTGAGCAGGTGAGCATGGCAAGTTTTGAGCGTAGTGATGGAAATGATATAGTAAATTGATATTCAGCGATAAAAGCTTTTCTGCAAGTCAATCTTCCGTTGCAAAGCACTCTGTAAGCAAAAAGTCGACAAAAATTTTATCGAAGTGAGAGCATATACATCATGTGTTGAATCGTGACTTACAATATTTAGAGATAGAAGCCCCGCCGAAAATCAGCTTTCTGTCGACAAGTACTCCGCAAGCAAAAAGTCGAAAACAAATGTATCAAACTCTAGGTGAGAGCATATATATTAAATGTGTTCAATCATGACTGACAGCTGGGCTAGTTTTGCGATGAAGAGTGAGAATGGCTTAGATGAAGAATTATCGATCACGAATTGGCTTTTTGATAGAAGAGCATTCACGATCGGTAGAATCTTGTTAGCAGATCTTGCTCAAGACCCTGAATCGGAACACAAAGATATTAACGAAAAAATAAAATTTTACGACGAAACGACTAAATTTTGCTGGCCAAGCAGCTGGAAAACATTGGTTAGTTTCCTCGACCTAAGTGCCACGTCTTATATACTCACGTCAAGGCAGAGTGACCTACCTGGATCAGACCTTAGCATTGAAGGGCATCGTAGAATGCTTTTTCAAAATTATAATAACTATGTCCAGGCTGGCAACGAGGTTCCAAACCTGGAGACCAAAATCGTGGAACTCCTCTGCAGTCGGTTCTCCTCTATGTTGTCATCTTCCGATGGTGCATATACTCGAGCTCTTGCAGCGGCGAAACGTAATTCTAATGAAGCTGAACGCCGCCATGATTGGGACAATCTGTTACTCAAATTTTTCACGACCTCGAAGTACACTGGTAGCACAAACCGTGATGTGTTGTAAGTACTAGGCAACGCGCCCTAAAGCATATCTAACCGTTTACTTAGGCTGGAACGTTTTTTAAATGCACCTCGAAATATAGCCCTTGACGCGATGAGGACTTCTGCTGCTGATCACGTGCGAGAGCGCTCTGCGCTAGCAAGTCAATATGCATTACATTGCAGCTTGGCATACTTCAGCGCTCAAGGGCAAAATGAAGACGTCGTTTCTCAAGCTCTTCAGGCGCTTAACCAGTCTGCTTCATTTGTCGAGCAAGTCAAGGGTGATATAGAGGCCCGCTTGCTCGATGCCCTCGAACGTCGCACCAACCAAGAACCAACACGTGGAGTATGCGATGCAATTCTAGTCGTACCCCTTGAAGGCGTCTGCGCTGAAATCGTTAAAATCCTTGGCAAGTCCGACGGCAGGAAGTTCGTGAAAAATCTTGCTTTGATAGCACATCCTGGTGCGGAAAAGTCGGCATCTGGGACTGGGAAGGACGACAGAGGTGAGAAAAAATAGCTGAGTCGTAGAGCTCCTGCTAAACTTGAATTGAAATCAGCAAACTCGGACTCAGCTCGACATCTGACCGTTGAGCCTCAGCCGTCGTCGGTCACGGACAACAGCAAATCAACTTCCTATCCCTCCTTGCACAATGTCTTCACGGCAACTGTTCCGAGACCACCCTCCGAGTCCTCGGAAACCCTGTCGAAAGATGTCGTTCAGCTTCAGGCAGCCCAGGACGGGGAAATAGACAATGATTTATTATTGCCAGTCCTTACCGCGGAGTACAAGAAAAAAGATGTTACTACGACATTCAAGGCTTTGAACCAGTCTCGAATGTATACGGTTTCAGCACTGTATTTTCTGAGATCCTTGGGGATCGTTGATTTTCCGCTTTTTGGCCTAGTCACCTCTGGGTCTGAAGGAGCAGTATCAATGGCTTGGTACTCGTCCAAGCAACAAGTAAGTATGTTCATTGATATGCTCATTGACATCTTACCATCCCTCACCATAGAAAATTTTTTTAATGGAGCGGAACCTCCAGTTATATGACATATCAGACCCGCTCCAAGTTTACGAGTTTTCTGTAGTTCTTCTTCGCATTGCTGAACATGGTCAGAAGCTCAAAGTGAAGCTGCAAGAAATGCTGAGCAAAATAGATGAGCGAAGCAAAATTAAAACATTCAAGCACTGGTCTAATTTGGCTCAGCCAAAAGAACTGTAGTATATCTCAAACCATATCTATAGGCTTGCATAGCATCACTGTCACATTTGTACATACTCTTGTATTTGTGGACATGTCTGAACACCTGCATAAAATGTCAGAAAATATTAAATATTATTTAGATGCCTTGCCAGCCACTGAAATGCCTAAATATCAGTCATTGCTTGAAATATACAATGAAAGAGTTGCTATGTAAAGGCCATTACAATTTCAGTTTGCAATGCCAATTGCCATGAGCGCTACAATGTCATTACCAGGCCAGGCTCAAATTGTAATTAGAAAAATGCATTATCAAATGAACCTTTATCTTTACAATGGACTAGTGGTTGTTATTAATGATTTGTATAATTGTTATCAGGAAACTTGTAATCATTATTGAGGAATTCTTATCATTATCAGGAAACTCTTATCATTATCACAGAATCCTTATCACTGAGATACAATTCTAATCATTATTACATTTATTTGACTTACATTACCAGGATTCGAACTAAGGGCCTTGTACTTTATTACAGTTACACATTACTACCAAATTGGAGCATAATAACCACTACACTATTCTACCGTATTGACTATATCATTATGCTTCAATATGATACACAAATATATGCCATTGTCAGGTCACTGCAGTATGCACTCATTTGTGTGTGCCGACTTTCAATGCTTTAGTGTGGGGTGCTACGCTGGCTCAATATGTGAATGGAACATGTTAACCAACTGTACTAAAGACAAAGAGAAATATAAGCTACTTTTGAGATCTTGTAGTAGCACATTGATATCCAGAAGTACCAGTAACTTTCCTTCCTCTTTTCCCTCGCACATTAGCACTCAATGAAACTTCTGAAACCTCAACTTCTGCGTCTACCAGGCCAGGAGCAACGGCAGGTCCAGATTGAGCAACTGAAGGCCCTGGATTCTCGGCCACAGCAACACTCTGAGTGTCTGAATCTGTCAATGTATCCATATCCGGAGAGAGTGAGACTATTTCTATGATTTTGTGATTAAACTTACAATAACTGCAGCCCAAGCAACTGATCCTGGAGTGACGCTGTAGATACCCCAGTTCTGCACATTGGTGTGCCACACAGGCACAGTGCCACGTGGAATAGTAATTAATATTGCCTTTTTCAAATCTGTGGCTGATCAGCACCACCTCTATTAGGCAATTCAGTCATGCTCACCTTTGCTTTTCCATTTGGTACTTTCGGCATTTTGGCATTTTGGCAAATTTTCGCGTTGCCACTGGCTACACATTGCATTGCGCCCTCGCTTTTGTCGTTTCCTTCACTCCCCTTGTAACAACCAAGAGTGATCTACTCCGGCGCACACCGAACACACTATAAAGATTATGAAGATGGGGAGTGGTTACCCCTAAGGCTGCAGTGAGTTAGTTGGTATACAACAGGAGGACTCGCTGAGGAGTCTCCTGGATCTATTGGGGTATATATACTACTACAGGTTGTTTGTACATGTGTACTATACAGTTGATGGAAGCAGTGGCTTGATAATGTCATAGGGCCTAGCCCGTATGGCCAGCTCCACTGCGTGAGAGAGTTAACTCTAAAAATAAAAGGAAGGCAACGCGGCGCGAGAAAGGGAAATGCCGCGTGGCAATTTAAGGTATAAAGTTAAAGCGGAGAATAAAAAGAAAAGGAGATGTCCGGAAATTGTGTTATCGTAACACTACCCCCCTTTTAAGGCTCGACTTCCAGGCTCGACCAAATACCGGAGGTAGTAGTAAAATTTTCGGGCATAGGTTGAAAGAGGGAATTAAAAAGTTTTGAATCCATGCCTCTAAGCTTCCTAGGAGCTGAGGGATTCTTAGAATAAAATTCGCGGACAGCGTCGCGAGAGTTTTCCAGATGGGATTCTGGTTCCCACATTCTGTCTTCGTCTCCATAGCCCTTCCATAGGACCAGGAACTCTAATTTTCCACGCTTCAAGCGTGCATCTACCACCCGTTCGACTTCGAACTCTTCTTCGCCTTCCTGGGTGACTACTACCGGGCCGGGCCGGTCTACACGCTGTCCCGGCAGCGGTCCCTTGTAGGGTTTTACACGGCTAATGTTAACCGTGGGTACCACCCTCATTCGTTTTGGGAGTTCCAGCTCCACCGCATTAGGTTTGACTTCCTTAATCCGGTAAGGGCCAATCCACTTTTTGGTCAGTTTTCTAGACTGCCGGTCTTTTAATTTTAAATGGTCGGTATCTAACCAGACCAGGTCGCCGACCTTGTAGTCAGGGGCCTTAGAGCGTCTACGCTCTGCCCTGTCTTTCATCTGCTCTGCAGTTCTAAATAGCGCCTTGCGCGTTTCGTCTAGGACAGACTTCATGTCTTTTGCCATGTTCTCAGCAGCCTCGTTCTTGCTTTTGCCAGGTTCTACACCCATTCTAGGGAGGTACGATCTAGTAACCTCGAATGGTGCCTTTCCTGTAGCCGACGACTGTTTAATATTATAAGAGAACTGGGCTATCTTTAGCCACTTGGCCCAATCCGTCTGTCTGTCGTTAATAAATATCCGGAGATATTGTTTCAACTCCTGGTTGAGTCTCTCCGTTTGTCCATCAGTTTGCAGATGGAACACCATCAATAATTTAGGTTTGATGCCCAGCATCCGGCATAATTCTTTCGTAAATTCGCTAGCAAATTGCGGTCCTCTATCGGAGATCACCGTTTCTGGTAACCCATGGATGGACCATACAAAATCTTTAAATAGGTCTGCCGTACCGGCGGCGGTAATAGTTTTAATGGTGGGTATGAATACCACTTCTTTTGAGAAGCGATCTACCACCACCATTACTGAATCGTACCCGTTTGACTCGGGCAGATCCGTTGTGAAGTCCACCAATATATCCTGCCAGGGACCAGCTGGTATCGGGTTTGGCATGAGTTTACCGGCCGGCGGTTGATGGGAATTCTTGGCCATGGCACATCTCAAACAGGATTTTACATACTCCTGTACGTCTTTGACCATGCCAGGCCACATGTAGTTTCTGGAGATCAACTCCATTGTTCGTTGCCATCCAGGGTGCCCAGCCACTGGAGTGTTGTGATGTCTATCTATGGCCTTGATCCTTACGGACTCAGGCACATAGATTTTGTTTTTAAAATGAAAGATCCCGTCTTTCCATAAATAGTTTTTATTGCCGTCAAGGCACGCCTTTTCCTCTGGGGAGATGTCTTTCTTGAAGACTTCCAGGAGGTCGGAATCTTGCCCGATTCTAACATTGGCAACCCTTGATTGATCTATCAGGGTGACACCTTTGTTGTCATCTTCAATGCCGTTGGCATGATCCTCTCTTCTAGATAAAGTGTCCGCTTTCCCCATTGAGCTTCCCGGCTTATGAATTAATTTATAGTTAAACCTCGACAAGTACACCGCGTAGCGGGCCTGTCTTCGGTTCAGATCTCGGGCCGTCATGAAGTACTCTAGGTTCTTATGATCGGTCCAAATTTCGAATTGGTGTCTAGCACCTTCTAGGTAGTGCCGCCAGTGCTCTAAAGCTCTAATGATGGCCAGCATCTCCTTGTCGTAAATTTGATAGTTGCGCTCTGTAGGCGACAAACTATGCGATAGATAGGCACAAGGTTTCCAAAGATCGTCAGGGCATTTGATTGATAGAACAGCCCCAGTGGCGAAGTCAGAAGAGTCGGTTTCTAGCCGGAACTCTTTGTCTAACTCAGGAAATGCCAATATAGGGGCTGTTGTAAATGCCTGTTTAAGCTTATCAAAAGCTTCTTGTTCTTTGGCGCCCCAATGCCAAACAAGGTCCTTTTTGGTGAGATCGTTCAACGGTCTCGTGATTTTCGCGAAGTCTTCGATAAACCTTCGGTAGAAATTACCTAAGCCATGGAAGGCCCTAACTCCTTTGACGCGAGTAGGTTCTGGCCATTCCAAAATAGCTTGAACTTTCTCAGGATTCATCCTGATTCCGTTCTGGCCTATAATCATACCGAGGAAGTCCACTTCCTTCACTTTAAAATTACACTTTTCGGGTTTGACGAATAGGTCCCGTTCCTGTAAGCGTCGAAGGACTTCTTGCACGATCTTGTCGTGCTCAGCCTCATCGTCCGACTTCGTAAATATTAACAAATCGTCAATGTAAATGACGACACAGTTCTCCATATCCGCAAAGGTCTCGTTCATCATGCTCTGGAAGGTCGCCGGTGAATTGGTCAACCCAAAGAACATAACAAGGGGTTCGAAAGATCCTCGGTGGCACGTGAACGCGGCCTTCCAAGCATCTTCCTCTTTGATTCGTACATTGTTGTACCCCCATCTGAGATCCATCTTTGTCAGGATCTTGGCGCCAGCTAATTTGTCCACTAGCTGACTAATTAAAGGCAGCGGATATGCATTTTTAACTGTGTGCTCATTCACGTAACGATAGTCCATAATCATTCGCTTCTTACCATCCTTTTTAGGAATGAAGAACACCGGGGACGTCATAGGACTTTTGGAAGGTCTGATGTAACCCTTCCTAAGTTGTTCGTCTATGAAACTAGATACCTCGTCTCTTTCGGGAGCAGAGAGCGGTATCATGTGTCCCTTTCTTGGTTTGAAGGTGTCTTTCAAATCTATAGCATGGTCCCAAGGCTTAGCCTCTGGGAAGCGCTCTGATTTGTGTTCAGAAAAGACTTTCCAGAAGTCATGGTAGTCGGGAGGTACCAGCCTCTTAATCTCTTCCTCAGGCTTCACCTCATCATCGTCATCATCGATCTTATCTAAAGATCTGAGCTCGTAAACGTGACTAGCGTTTAACTTTTCGAGACGCTCATCGTGACGGACATGATTCGGTTTACCCAAGTTTACACATTCCTGTGGACAACGTGACAATGTGACAACCCCTGTCTGCCAGTCAATCTCAGGATTATGTTTAAATAGTTAGGTCCAGCCCAAGATTACATTAATCTTCCCTAGTTGGGTAGCTTTGGCAGTGACTCGTTCTCTGTGTCCTTGGTATTCGACCACAAAAGAACATTTGTGTGTGATACAGCCACCTGCGTTAAGCGTACCGTCAACGTTATAGATGGGAATAGATGCTTCTAATTTTACAAGGGGGAGTCCAATTTGCTCCGCCCAGACCTGATCTATGAAGATCCCGTTGGCGCCTGAATCAAGCAAGGCGTTCGTTGAGTGTACTTTGCCCCTGGCAAGGTTTTCCACACCAACGTCTAAACGGATCTCCTTTTGGAATAAATACGTGCGCATCAACACACGCCTTGGGATTTCAGGAAAGGGTGGCTCTGAAGAAGTAGAAGGAGAAGAAGGAGGAGAAATCTCAAATGATACATGTTTTTCTATTTTTGTTTTACCAGAATCAAGCACCCTAGTGTTTGTCTCGCCGGGGCCACACTCCGAGGGAGACGCTGGTGCAGCGGTAGTATCATAAATATTACAGTTACATTTCTTCATACAAGTACAAGCTTCAGATAACAAATTTAAGAATTTATTTACAAATTGGGGAGCCATCCCCGTCATTCTGTTATTGCTCGTGCAACACCCCGGAGCAGGGGCCACCTTGTTGTGGTTTACTTCATTTTGAGGTGGAGCTAAGGCACCCAAGTGACCTAAGCCCCAAATTCTTTTCCCTGGGCCTTCATTTCCCTGGGCCTTCATTTCGTTGACCTGCTGGTCGTAGAAGAAAGCCCGGATTTCGTTGTAAGAACGACCGGCCAATGAGTTGAGCCGATCATCCGGTTTTTCGGTTTCTAGTTGGCGCGCCTGGCGCCCTTGGTTATTTTTTTGTTGAGCGGCCTGCGCTCCATTTGGACACTTTTGGGCTATGTGCCCCTCCTGCCCACAGTTGTAGCAGGTAAATCTGCGCGTCTGTCCGCCCTGGACCGCGCCTATATCCATAGGGGCACCCCGACCTGGTTGCAGCCCGAACGGCTGGAACCCGTGAGAGTGATTTTGATGTTGGTTTGATGACCCAGGGCGCCTCTGGGATGTGGTGGTTTGTTTGGTGGACCCGCCACCTTGGTGCATTGCGTAGAGCTCCAGGGCCCTACCGACTTGTTGTCATGCACCAAAGTTGATTGGTAGCATGGACAGGTGTCAATAATGAAGCGAATATTCAAAAGACTCGCCTTTGCGCCACACAGGCACAGTGCCACGTGGAATAGTAATTAATA
The DNA here is from genome assembly GCF_000218685.1 of Serpula lacrymans var. lacrymans S7.9. Taxonomy (NCBI): domain Eukaryota; kingdom Fungi; phylum Basidiomycota; class Agaricomycetes; order Boletales; family Serpulaceae; genus Serpula; species Serpula lacrymans. Next base: position 525,421 of record NW_006763291.1, on the reverse strand, counting down.
TTGCCCTTTTTGAACTTGTGGCTGATCAGCACCACCTCTATTAGGCAATCCAGTCACGCTCACCTTTGCTTTTCCATCTGGTACTTTCCGTGTTTCGGCATTTCGGCAAATTTTCGCGTCGCCACTGGCTACACATTGCATTGCGCCCTTGCTTTTGTTGTTTCCCTTACTCCCCTTCCTTTGCCTAGCCCCACCATGGGCCCCTTCCTCTCCTTTTTATTCTCACCTGACGGTCGTTTCTGAATCCCCATTTTAGTTCACCTACTCGTCACCTCCACCCTCCTCCTCCTCATCTTCTTTGCTCCCCCACCATTTCTGATGTCACCACTTCCTATCCACTTCCGTCGCCGATCCGTTGACTACCACGTGCCACTGCTGATATCAGCAAAGCCCCGGTGGCCGGTTCAAATAGGGCAACAGGTCCATCTTTATGACGTCGATCTACCATCATATACTATCAAAACATCGGTCGCTCGTCTCACCTGGTTGGAGTGTGGGTGGGTAGTTTGTGAGCTGGAGAAGGTTCATCCCCTTGCATTGCCTATGTACATCGCTGTCCCATTCACTTGGGTACACTTATCTTTTGTCCATTGTCTTCGCTACAGCTACAGCTACCACATGCTGCCTGGGACTCACTTGTTCCAAATTGGAACTACCTACTCCCCTCCCTCCCTTGTTTGATCAGGTGGTCCAACACAACCAGTCCATTGGTAAGGCCATGGAACTGTCGGATTTGGACTAGGTGGTGGACCGGTGGCTCCAGTTTCTTTTTCTTCAGCAGAACATTCATTTACAGTGCGATTATTTTTGATTTTTGAATCATTTTTATGGACACATATTTTTTTTAGAATGCCTGACTGACAATAAAAGAACTGTGTTGATACTGATAGTGTTTTGCCTTGCCCTTTTTTTACTGCATTTTCCCATGACATCATGATTTTCCTGCTCTCTTTTTGCTATTGGACTTTACTTTATGGCTGTACAAACCTGTGACATTACTCACAGCATTTATTGTTCTATCCCTTTCTTTTCCTTTTTTTGACAATCTTATCCTGTACTACCTACACAGGATTCGTCAGCGTACATTCCTTCCTTCATATTCTTTCTCATTCTTTTTGCACAGCTATACTGTGCATAGCCTACTTTTCTTTTACTATATAAACCCCTGTATTTTACCTTGTAAACAAAACAAGAACTCCAATCCAGACTTCTTCTCTACTCTCAAGTTCACTACTCTGCTACTTGTGATCCAGTGTGGTCACAACACTTCCCACTTCTACCACTGTCAACTGCTGTCATCGTCACTTCCCACTTTTGAAGTCATTGTCATCCCTTTCGATTAGAGTCCTTCTGAGCACTACAGTTTGTGCGTCAGAAGCCTGCTATCACTGAGAACCTCGTCACCTCGTCATCCTCATCGTTCTCAAACCTACCTTGTGCTACCATTAGCAAGGTAGTGCTTGTCTATACTCGCCACAAAGCACCTATCTTCCTATAAATTCAACTATCCCTCCTCCTCAAAACCCACACTCATACACCTCTGGGTTTTACTTTGAAGTATCCTCATACATACCACCCCACGAACAACCAGAGCACCCACTGTTCTAGGAGGCAAAGCCCATAAACAAGTTCCGTGGAATCTGGGAGGATTGTGTGTTAGTTTGTTTTGTGTGTGGTTTTCTAACCACAGTTCTCATCATCGACATTGTCGGACTTCCTCAGCCGCCAGGGCCAAGTTGTCGCTCCTTGTATCCTGCAGATAGATCTGTTCTGCAATGCAAGGGTTCACATTGCGTTCCAGCAGTTCTACTGCATGTTCATTGCCAAGACCCCCTTGGATTGAGAGGGCCAGGAACTGAGTTACAAAATCATCCGTCCTCATGTTTCCTTGTTTGAAGGAACAGATTTGCTGATGCGCCCAGTCTCGCTCAGCTTGTGGTTTAAAATATTTTTCGATCTCAATTTTGAGATCGTCCCAGGTAGGCCACACTCCCGCGGTGTAGCACTCCTGGAGTCGTACTTGGGCGTATCGACCCGCCACAGGTCCTTTTAGGCGAGATAGCACCGCAGTGGCTACCTCAAAATTGTCGGCAAACGCGTCCCAGTTTGCCTTGACCCAAATCTGGAGCTTGATCCACCATTCGGCGAATCGCGCTCTGTCTCCTTCGAAGGCGCCGGGGTCAGCGACGACTTCAACCTTTTTGTTGAACTTTTTCTCTACCGAGGGGGTTGCTACAGGGGGGTTTGCCTGTATCTCGGCGAGTTGCGAGGTTAATGCTGCAATCTGCGTGCGCATGGCGTGCAGCAGAGCATTCATATCTTGGGGTTGCGACGACATGTCGACTTGTTCTCTTTGGTAATGTAAAAAAAAGGTAACTGGGGGTCCCTGCTTGCTATCTGCGGATCAACCTCTTCCCAGCTGAGTATCGGATCTCAATCTCCGACTACCCACACTATAGTATTTGAAAAGGTATATAAAAAGTAAACGTAGTAAACCCTGGTCCGAACGGTTGTCAGGGGGTGGTCCGCTTGTTGCTGTCAACCCTTCTCCAGACTGGCGGAGGCAAGTGCCCGGCCTGGTCAGAGGTATTCGAAGGTGAAGATTTGTATTCTAAATCTAATCAACAGTGGTTTCACACCGACTGCTGAGCTATAGTACTCCCCTTAACGCTGGGGGCCGCGTATTGAAGGTTCGGGTTCTTCTCCCAGAGCACTACCAGGCCGTCGCTAGGAGCGCACCTATCTGCTATTCGGGATATTCCTAACCCTAACCAATCTCCTTCACCCTGGAGTCCAGGTGCCCAGTGGGACTTTTGCACACACGTGCGAGAGAGTAATGAGAGCGAGTCCTAATGTAACAACCAAGAGTGATCTACTCCGGCGCACACCGAACACACTATAAAGATTATGAAGATGGGGAGTGGTTACCCCTAAGGCTGCAGTGAGTTAGTTGGTATACAACAGGAGGACTCGCTGAGGAGTCTCCTGGATCTATTGGGGTATATATACTACTACAGGTTGTTTGTACATGTGTACTATACAGTTGATGGAAGCAGTGGCTTGATAATGTCATAGGGCCTAGCCCGTATGGCCAGCTCCACTGCGTGAGAGAGTTAACTCTAAAAATAAAAGGAAGGCAACGCGGCACGAGAAAGGGAAATGCCGCGTGGCAATTTAAGGTATAAAGTTAAAGCGGAGAATAAAAAGAAAAGGAGATGTCCGGAAATTGTGTTATCGTAACACCCCTTCCTTTTCTTAGCCCCACCATGGGCCCCTTCCTCTCCTTTTTATTCTCACCTGACGGTCATTTCTGAATCCCCATTTTAGTTCACCTACTCGTCACCTCCACCCTCCTCCTCCTCATCTTCTTTGCTCCCCCACCATTTCTGATGTCACCACTTCCTATCCACTTCCGTCGCCGATCCGTTGACTACCACGTGCCACTGCTGATATCAGCAAAGCCCCGGCGGCCGGTTCAAATAGGGCAACAGGTCCATCTTTATGACGTCGATCTACCATCATATACTATCAAAACATCGGTCACTCGTCTCACCTGGTTGGAGCGTGGGTGGGTAATTTTTGAGCTGGAGAAGGTTCATCCCCTTGCGTCGCCCATGTTCATCGCTGTCCCATTCACTTGGGTACACTTATCTTTTGTCCATTGTCTTTGCTACAGCTACAGCTACCACATGCTGCCTGGGACTCACTTGTTCCAAATTGGAACTACCTACTCCCCTCCCTCCCTTGCTTGACCAGGTGGTCCAGTACAACCAGTCCATTGGTAAAGCCATGAAACTGTCAGATTTGGACTAGGTGGTGGACCGGTGGCTCCAGTTTCTTTTTTTTCAGCAGAACATTCATTTACAGTGCGATTATTTTGATTTTTGAATCATTTTATGGACACATATTTTTTTTAGAATGCCTGACTGACAATAAAGGAACTGTGCTGATACTGATATTGTTTTTTTCTTTATACTCTTTTTACTGCATCTTCTTATGACATCACGATTCTCTTGCTCTTTTTCTCTTATTGGACTTTATTTTTATGACTGTACAAACCTGTACCATTACTTACATAGCATTCATTGTTCTATCTCTTTCTTTCCCTTATTTTGATGATCTTATCCTGTACCAACTTCGCAGGATTTGTCAGCGTACATTCCTTCCTTCATGTTCTTTCTCATTCTTTTTGCGCAGCTATACTGTGCATAGCCTACCTTTCTTTTCACTATATAAACCCCTGTATTTTACCTTGTAAAAACAAAAAAAGCACTCAATTCCAGACTTCTTCTCCAATCTTAAGTCCACTTCTTACTGCTACTTGTGATCCAGTGTGGTCACAACACTTCCCACTGCTACCACTGTTAACTGCTGTCATTGTCACTTCCCACTTTTGAAGTCATTGTCATCCCTTTTGATTAGAGTCCTTCTGAGCACTACAGTTTGTGCGTTAGGAGCCTGCTATCACTGGGAACCTCGTCACCTCGTCATCCTTGTCGTTCTCAAACCTACCTTGTGCTACAATTAGCAAGGTAGTACTCATCTATACTCGTCACTAAGCCCCTATCTTCTATAAATTCAACTATCCCTCCTCCTCAAAACCCACACCCATACATCTCTGGGTTTTACTTTGAAGGATCTTCATACATACCACCCCACGAACAACCAGAGCACCCACTATTCTAGGAGGCAAAGCCCATAAACAAGTTCCGTGGAATCTGGGAGGATTGTTTGTTTGTTTGTTTTTGTGTGTGGTTTTCTAACAACAGTTCTCATCATCGACAGCGAGTTCTGTTTTTGAGGCGCTAGGACCTGGGATATTGATACAGGAGGCCAAAGTGTCACCATCTATTAAATCCTCTAGTTCTGAGTTGGAGAAACGTGACATAGTTGGTAATGCTAATCACCAGAAGTGACCAACAGTTTTGGAGGGGCAGGCAATGTAACATAAGTTAGTTTTGACCCTTTCAATAGTGCCAGCATACTGCCTACCTTGAAGTGCGAGGTATAAAGTTTCTGGGAGCTGTGATAATGCCATTTCGGCCATTTGAATTATAAACAGCTGGTCCAAATGTGTTATCCATACCAGGAAATCAACGTAAAGTATACACAATGGAGGGGGATACTAGGTTGTAGGTTTATGACTAAAGACTCTTCTTGCTGTGATGCGAGAAGCTTCATCCTCAGCTAAATCATGTAATTTCAGTCAACTCTATAGCCAATAATAGGATGTAAAATGTGCCTTTGTGCATCAGATATTATGGGCCCGATCTTCTTGGAGAGAGGGCCCTTGTGGCTAGTAATAATAATGTAATAGATGAATATGAGCACCAGTGTCGATGATGACAACTGCAGTTAGAAAACCACACACAAAAACAAACTAACACATAATCCTCCCAGATTCCACGGAACTTGTTTATGGGCTTTGCCTCCTAGAACAGTGGATTGGTCTGGTTGTTTGTGGGGTGGTAAGTATAATGATCCTTCAAAGTAAAACCCAGAGATGTATGGGTGTGGGTTTTGAGGAGGAGGGATAGTTGGAATATAAAAAGATAGGGGCTTTGTGGTGAGTATAGACAAGCACTACCTTGTCAATTGTAGCACAAGGTAGGTTGAGAATGACAAGATAATGA
>NW_006763291.1:516057-517647 GCF_000218685.1 Serpula lacrymans var. lacrymans S7.9 | reverse complement strand
AATAATGGAAGATGGGGAGTGGGTACCCCTTAGGCTGCAGTGAGTTAGTTGGTATACAACAAGAGGACTCGCTGAGGAGTCTCCTGGATCTATTGGGGTATATATACTACTACAGGTTTGTTTGTACATATGTACTATACAGTTGATGGGGGCAGTGGCTGATGATGTCATAGGGCCTAGCCCGTATGGCCAGCTCCACTGCGTGAGAGAGTTGAATCTAAAATAAGAGAAAGGCAACGCGGTGCGAGAAAGGGGAAATGCCGCGTGATACCATGTGCGAAAGCTAAAGTATAAAGTTAAAGCGGAGAATGAAAAGAAAGGAGATGTCCGGAAATTGTGTTATTGTAACAGGTGGAGGTGACAAAGAGGTGGATTAGAAATGGGATCCAGAAACAACCGTTGGGTGAGAATAAAAGGAGAGGAAGGGTCCCATGGTGGGGCTGAGTAAAGTAAAAAGCAAGGGAGAACGACAAAAGTGAGGGCACAATGTGTAGCCAGTGGCGATGCAAAAATTTGCCAAAATGCCAAAACGCAGAAAGTACGGAATGGAAAAGCAAAGGTGAGCGCAACTGGATTGCCTAGTAGGGGTGGTGCTGATCAGCCACAACTTTGAAAAAGGCAATGTTAATTACTATTCCACGTGGCACTGTGCCTGTGTGGCGCAAAGGCAAGTCTTTTTGAATATTTGCTTCGTTATTGACACCTGTCCATGCTACCAATTAACTTTGGTGCATGACAACAGTATTTACTGATACTAATGGCTTTGTAATATACAAATCTGCCTTGGGGATATCACTTTAACAACTAGTAGACACTATTTACAATGAAATACTATGGCTGTTGTCTCTTTTTACTATTAAACTTTAAGATTGAAAACCAGCAAAAAGCAAACAAAAGCATGTATTAAAAACTCCGTATTAGGCCAAACCAGACACAATAGGACTGTTAAGCCTTACTAATACCAGGCCAGCATTGTTCGCGTCCTCTGCTTGAATCAACGGATATCCTTTATCACAGCACTCAGGCTGAATTAACAGGTCACCCTGGTGAGCTTGATCAGCATACTCCGGCACTTCAGCACAATCAGCCGTGTCAGCGCAATCAATGTGGCTAGCGTATTCACACTCATCACACATATTATCCTTACAGGTATCTGATCAAACCTGTCCACAGCATTTTGTATCTAATATGTTATCCAAATATTTTACAGCATTATCAGGCTGCATTCAGCCAAATCATGAAAAATGGATTTTTGCAACAGATATACATAGGCTATCCAGGGTATTCAATGCTTTTGATTGTGTAGTAAGTTTTCTGGAAGTGGAGGAATAGATGTGGCATCAAGTCTGAAAGATAAATTGGCAAGAGCTGGACATTGGGTGACAAGGGAGAGGAAGCCACTTAAAGAGACTGTCGATGAGTGTCGATTGTGGTCCCTTACAGCAAGGCTTTGCAGACAAGGCCAAGTCTCTGCCACCATCTTCAATGTGTCATCATCTAACAGGTGCTTATATTTGAAGATGGAGGGATATGATATATTTGAAAGCAAACAGGTGGTGTATGCCCAGAGAGGAGGCCGTACTACGAGCC
>NW_006763291.1:495997-515886 GCF_000218685.1 Serpula lacrymans var. lacrymans S7.9 | reverse complement strand
CAAAAGTGATGTTGCATAATGAGGAGAATGCGCTGGTACTGTCATGTGAATCTCAAGAGCAATCACAACTAGAATAACAGTCTATTGCTGAGTGCAAAGTCAGATTTTCTAGGTGGGATAGAGAGGCAAGAGAAAGGATTAATTTAAAACTCATAAATCAATTTGCACAAGCTACATTCTCCGATGAGATGTGCCAAAACAATAACAGAGGAGGAGCATACCATGGCCTATGATTAGATGTTGCAATAGAGTAATCCTTTCCAAAATATTTGCCATCAGAAGGTCCTTGTCTACCTGGGATATTGTTGGTGGAAGGCTTACTCAAAGAAAAGTGACACTCGGTCTCAATGACTTGAGCAAGCTGCTCCATCGAGGGTGGTTGTGTAAGGTAAAGGGGATAGAGAAACCAAGTTCGGCAGGAATGATGATCTGGGAGAACTAGTCAATAGTTTGTGTAAAACATTGGGTGGCATTTGTGGGCCATAGTCTCATCAAGAAACCCCAATGATCATGATATGGCATTTTGTGGTTTGTACATATCCCGACATGATTGTGGCTGTTATACTCAAGGTATATGAGAATGTAACCCAGTTGATATGTTATTCAGATTTTCATTTTTGTTAGCGGAATATAAATACATTCCAAGGCATTGTAAAATGTCACAATAATTCCTGTCCATTAGGACCTTATATCTGAATGACCGCTCAATTTTCTTGGTACACAACTGAACAATAATGCAATTGCAACAATCTGATCTGATGACAGGCGCATCCATGAAGAACCATTAGTGTAAGTTCCTTTCAACTATATTGCAATGACGTTCAAATTTTTGAGCTTACGATAACTCCCTCCAATAAGCTCAACAAGGGTGGGACATCTGCAATAACGTGACAAGGTTAACATGACTTTTTTAGTTCATGATATTCATATCCACAATGGTCAACTAATGTCAGTTGTCTACAACTCTTTATCAGTGCAGTTCAATTCACGTCAATATTTATGACTGTGCAGTAATTATATCACAATATGCTGAGTCCACAATAAGCCTATCAATAGAGATTTAACAATGTGAGTTCTTTCAAACTACATAGCAAAGCCATCAATTGTTTTGCACTTGCAATAAATGGTATCTCTAACACCTAATATATGTCAGATGTCGACAATGGCATGATGAAGTCTTCGTAATTTTTTGAGCTTATGATATTTGCACCCATAATGGTCCGCGGGTGCTCCAAGCTCGATTTGCTAGGGATAAAAAATGCGACACCTTACAACTTCTTGGTAAGTATAGTATCTGATTTGACTTGGCTTTCTAGCCATTTGTAATTACAAGGTAAACTTAGTAATAAATTTGGTGCCATGACTACGATATCCAACTTAGTGGATTCAGCAATCACACACAGTACAGTGATATTTCAATATTAGTGTCAAGCTTTCTGAGAGCAAAAGTCTACGGGTTGGTTCCAAGTACATGTACTATATAGCATCCTAATTATCAATGTCCATGTTTCACATGAACAAGATAGTGAGAAGCCACTATGAAATAGTTCCAAGTTACTGAGTGATATACTGGTATGGGGGATCTGTAATGTAAAGCGAAAGAGGTGTTGAAATGAAGATACTGCATCATAAGTCATCAAAATTGTCAAATATATCAGGCTTGTCCTTGTTGTTGTCATCAAACTCCCCATCATCAAAGTCCATTTCCACGGCATTGATGTCCATATCCTCCTCTTCGGGGTCAACCTCGTCTTTGTCCTCCATCACCTGGACCCCATCAAATGCCAGCCTTTTCTCTGCTGACCTTGCCCCACTGGTGGTTGGTTGGTCTGCCTGAATTGATCTGTAAACTCCAGCTATACACTCCCTCTAAGGTCTTCTACTGTGCACCGTCACATCCTCCTCCTTGTCAGATGCCTTGTCGACTATATCTTTGCTCAAGACCAATTGCGAGCAAGCCATATGGCTAATGCCACCCCCACAGAATCTCATGAACATGTTGCAATCAACAAAACTGCTCTTGGTAAGCCAATGTAAACAGTCAACAGGGAAGGAAAAACTTACATGTTAACATAATATGCGCTCTAATCATCAGACTCACCAGGAGCATGGCTAGCAGATGGGCCTGGCCTCAATAAGGCAGAGGTTTGTTCATCATGGAAGGCGGGGATGAGGTTACAGCTGCAAATAACCAGCAAAGGGTCCAAGAAGCCAAATTGAGAGACCTTATCCCCCAAATCTACAAAACCAATCTTGGGTAACTGAGCAACCTTGAAACCCAATCTGTGTCCAGTCACCTTAGCATACCAACGTACCCATAAAAATTCCATGTATTGAACGGAGGAGTTGATGGTGTTTGGTCCAACATGGAGAACTTGAGTATGGAACACTCCAAAAACCCTAGCGTACCAAAAGGGGTGGGATGCGTTTTTCTCGTGAGACTTCACCATGACATTGCAACCAATGCGAGGGTTGAGTGAGTCTCTATCGCACTTGACATTATATGTAACATAGTTTACTTGAAAAAGCTGCATCAAATATATATGATTATTGACTATTTGAAGATCATTCCGCTGCAGGGGCGTGAAGTCAGTTTTGTCTCCATCATATTCGAGATTCATGACACATCCTAGTAAGTGGCTTTTTAATTGAGGAATGAATGACTGTAAATTCACAGTCAGTGCAATGGATTATACTATTGTCAGAATTTTGTACCATTATTGCAGGGTTGTCCACAGGGAACTTCCCAAGGAATGAGTGGAGATCCAAGGGGTTATGACGATATGACAATATGTGATGGTGCACCTGGATGTTGGACCCTTGTTCCTGCCTTTCAACACCTTCATTATTGTGGGTGTCTTTGGGAGCTTGATGGTGAGGGTGTAAGGTAGGTTCTGGCTCATTACGCATCATCCTCCTGAGGCGCAGCTCTTGGATCAAAAGCTGCTTTATGACTTGCGTTTTGTTGGTACGCCTATAAAAGTGTTTAACCAAGCGATGTGCTAATTCACCCTATTACAGAAGTATTATTGTGGTTTAATTAGGTTTTTTAGGGGATGTAAACTCAGCTATTTGTGTGGTATACAAGTCCATGCAACCAAAGAGGCAAATTGTGTGCACATAGTCTGCAAGTGCGTGAAACTTGTAAGTACCCAGATTGAATACCTTATTACGGGTACCGGTCCCTTCTGCCTTACTCAGAGTGGGTTTGTCTTTCAGCCTCCAAAGACAAGCAGCCTTTTCACGTGGTAATTCCATTGTCTTGAAAGCTGAACATGTAATGTCCTGAAATTGGCGGGCTTGCTTGCAAAGGGCTTTAAGCGCCGTGTCTAGTAATTCCAGAGTAGATTTTGTGTGAATATGTAACTTGGAAAGTGCATGCCATTCAGACAGTCGGAAAAGGAGGGTTTGTACTATTTTATCGTGCTCTGGGGGAAATAAGCCTTTGAAAGCCGGCATAAAGTACTACAGGTCAATAAGTAAGCATGTCTCGGAACAAATAGAAAAACTATACCTGCAGTATATCCTCAAAGTTCCTTGCTGCTAATTTTCTCATCTCAGATATATTTGTAACGAATGCGCAAATGTTTCCTTGGCCAAAGGGAAGAATTTGACGATACCTATAAGGAAGTCAGATAAATTAGAAAATATATTTTGCTTACAAACCTTGCATCTAAATCAGCAACGGCTGAGTGACTGATGGAAAAGAGAAGACAGATGAGATGGGTGAAGGTTGACTTCCATACACCAAGCTCAAACTCGTGCATTAAGTCCACCACGGAGATCTGAAAAGAATCAAAACCAAAAGGAGTCAGCCTCTCTGCAAACACATTCTAAAATGTTATTGGAGACTTGTGAACAGAGTTCTGAACAAACATACTATGGTCGGTGTGAGGAATCAATTTTTCTTATCGCATTCCCGTCATGTCGTGGTTAGCAGACTCGATCCCCGTCACTCCTCTTGCCCTTGGACTAGAGATTACAGCAGGTGTCTTATTACTTTTATCATTTTTCTTCTTATTCTCTCTTCACACTCACGTTCTATCGTACCTACAACGAGGTAGACTCGTTGTCGACCCTCGAGAAGATATCCAGATGACATAGTCACGGTCCAGTGCTATGTCTGGGAATACTTCGGAGGAATATTGATAAGCGAAGAAGGTTGTGAGTCAGCGCCTTCTCATGGGCTTACTGATACAGCCAATCGTACATCCCTTACCAATACGCTTTCTCGTACGATTAGTAAAGACAATAGATCGGACCACTTTCTTCCTTTTTTCTTATTGGTTAGCTAGCTGGTCAGACCACTTTCTCAGTACTTCCCTTTCTCGGTCTGACTATCGTCGTTCACTATATAGAGAAGTACATACTTGATGTATTGTTCTCCAGTTCAATATTAGTTTGGATTTGCGCTCTTACCGATACTCTTCATTCTCATACTCTGATTCACCGCCTTCAAAGAAGGACTTGACCAGACATTGAGCTTTGTTATATAGCTTCGTATTTGTTGCCTGACAAAATATTGAACTCACCTACCTCGAATCCTTTTCCAGAGCCCCTTTTTGGGAAACCGTTTCCTTACACCCTAAAACAGACTGTCGTTGCCATTGCACCGGTCTAAACCTTCATCATCACCTTCTCCACCTCTCTACCATCCCTATCCCTCTCCTCACTATCGTCATCGACCTCTCACTATCCACCCCATTACACCTATTGTCGTTCAGTCTTCTCAAACTGGACGCTTTCTCTACCATCACCGCTCTCGTCCAATTCTTTGCGTTCTTTGCCATCATCAGATACCTACAAACCGGACTCGTCAGCGACGTCGTATACCTCCATCGTGTCTACCTCCCAACAGCTCTCAGAAGAGTGGGTATCAGAAGCGGACCGCAGACACCAAAAAGATTTCCTCGCAGCTCTCAACAAACCGCTCCCGGTCCTCCCCGTCCCTACCAAAGCCCGTACTCCAGACGTGGAAGGAACGGTCGAACAGATCACTGAGTTGTATCAAGACTCCTCTGCTTCGTCTTCACCAATTGATCCGATCGAGGATATCATCCTCGACATAAACGACGCACTCGCTCTCACCCAATCCATCTTTTACCATTCCGCCATCTGTAGGAGAAATTCTCGCAGTCTCGAGGAGATACTCCAACATCTCCGACAGAGCACAGAGAGAACTTTTAATCTTCATATCCCTGCGGCACGAACAAATTCCGTTGATAGACTACTTCGAGAGCCTAGTACGCCCGAGTTACGAGAACACTCAGAGGGTTAAGCTTTTGAAAGGAATAGCCAACGTACAAGAACGAAACCTGCAACTTATTCCGCAGAGCCACATCCCAGATCTCCTCGATCTTTATCAAATCCGCCCTCTCATTTTTCCAGACATACCCAACCGCCTCCTCCCTTACGACTTCGAACACACCTTGCTTTGCGGCATTGTGTTAAGGAAGAGGCCTAACGAGGAACCTACCTACGATATCCCGTCCTCATTTTTTACATCTGACTACTACAACACCTACTCCGCCTCTCCTGTCAGTTACCAACCCATCCAGTACTTCTGCATCGGCAATCATCTGGACCACCTTTCTATTGTCCAAAATCTGACACGACTTCGCCGAACTCTCTACCTCCCTGAAGTCCAAGATCTTGACGCATTCGGGCCGCGGTTTGGTCTTCAACACAGCACTTCTATTATAATCGTCACGCCCTCTACTAAAGATCATATTCGACGAGTTGTTGCTGCGTTAGCACGATTTGATCAGCTCATCGCGACTGCTCAGAGGAAATCCCGTGACGGAGAAGACTACACGACCGAAATCGACAACATTCGACACGTTTCAGAATACGTCGACGAATATTACTGGATCCTAGAAATCCTCACTCCATTTGTTGTTAACCAACAATCTGATCACCCCGAACGTTTCATTGTTACAGTACTCCAAAGCGATTTCTGGGCCGTTATCAACCATAGCTCACGAACTCGTATCTATTCGCAGTACTCTTACACCTACCAAGGTCGGAGAGGAGAAGCACCGCTCATCCCGTCGGTTGAACAACTTTTTGCACCTTGCGCAGAAAGGATAGAACGAGAAACAGGAAGTTCATTAACAGATATACTTGGAGGAGAATCTAGCAGCGAAACCGAGTCGGAAAGTGAAGAGTCTACTCAAAGCGTAGAATACTGGAGACCCCGAGAAGCAGAAGGAGGAGACTTCCCTAGTAATTTTACGTTTGACCCAGACTTTGAGTAAACAAAAAAGGACTAGTTATCTAGAAAGACTTGTTATCTAAAAAACCCGTGATCTAAGCCGTTGAAAATCTGGAGCCCTATCGAGAACCCCGTCCTCTGGTCACTCCCGACACACCTCCCCCACAATCTCTAGGAGCTGCTGCTGAAGCTCTAGAACCAGACGATCTGTATCAATCAGCAGGACCAGAAAACTTTCCTCCCCCACCTCCAACTCCAGAACCCGAAAACCAACCCGACGATTGGTTCGATCAGGAATCTTTGGACCTTGAACCTGATCTAGCAGCAGCAATGGCCGACGAAACAAATCAAGGAAGTAAAGCTGTCCTTGCCACTCCTCCATTCGAATTCATCGGTAAAAAGGAAACATACGTTGACTGGAAGAACGCTTTAGCAAACTACTTTTTCGCCTATCCCAGAAGTTTCCAAACCAACTCCTCCAAAATTCTCTTTGCACTATCCCGGATCTCGTCCGATAAAGCCAATGACGCCTGTCATACATGGAAGGCGAATTTCAACAACAAAACCGCAGTGCTAGGAGACCTATTTGCACCGCGAAATTGGGGAACTATCTCAGAATTCATCAAGGAATTAGATAACGAATTCTTGGACCCCCATCTCAAGTTGAAAGCAGAGATTGCCCTTCACGATTACGAACAGCGAGAGATGACGGTAGACGCATATTTTGGAGGACTCGAATCCAAACTCATGGAAGCGGGATTACCACCAGACGCAGATGAAAGTTATCCGTTCATTCACAGTATCCTTCGCCGCAACCTCTCTCAATTCCTTCGTGATCGTATCTCGCAACAGGAAAACCTACCCACCACGTACTTAGAGTGGAAGGCAGCGGCAAGGAAATGGGAACAGCGAAATGAAGAGCTTAATCTGGAAAGGAGGAGAGATAAACCACCTCAACAGAGGCTGCCAACTCAGTACCAACGATATCAACCGCGCTATCAGCAGAACCGAGACTACCCTCCGCCACAGTATCGACAGACAGTACCGCGAACAGAGACGCGAAGACCACAATATATCCAACAGCGACCGTATTATACTCCATCTCATAGACCACCGCCCCAGAATGCAGTCCATCCAAACACAGCAGGAACGTTTGGAGGATCAGGTGTACCTATGGAGATTGGGAGTTCCAACACGCAGAGACAACATCGGCCCAACCCGAATGTTACTTGTTACAACTGTGGCGAACGAGGCCACATTGCTAGAAATTGCCCACATGGAAAGATGGCAATACGATATATGGAAACGGAGGAAACCAAAGACACTCCCACTACATCGTCATTAAAAGAAATCGAAGCACCCCCGAAGGATTTTCAGAAAGGTCAGGAGTAAGCACGGACTCTCTGACCCGAAATGTTGTAATTAACCCTCGTATATTACCAACGACTGCAATAAAACGAGTTGATCAACATCTACGTGCTGTAACCGAAACCTACGCAAAGCCACATTCACCGGAATGGTTGGCCAGACGAATCAAAGACCAGAAACCAGAAAGAGCAAGAGCTCTGTTACGAAACTGGGCCCATAAAGATCACTACGAGCATATCACCCTGCAGGCGATACAGATGCTAAAGAACCACGACGAAGAGAACATTATAGAACGCATCCATGCTTACACCTCGCCGCACAACCCTACGTCAAAACGAAGCCTCCACGTCATTTCTCAAGTCACTACCATAGACGACAGACAGACATTCACCGTCCCAACCCTTATCGACTCTGGTTGCACCAACTCAGTTATTGATCGAAGCCTGGTTGACAAGTACACCCTCAATACTACGCATCTGCCCGTCCCTCTTGACGCTGCAGGAGCCGATGGTCGATCCCAGAAAGTGACACACTATATCACTCTTCACATCAATGTGAAAGGGAAAGAACATTTGATAGATGTCATCGTAGCATCCCTACTTTCACCACGCATACTGCTTGGATACGACTGGTTGATACTGACGAATCCAACAATTGATTGGCGGACCAACAAGATTACCTTCCCTGCTGATGATCCGGAGTATCATCCTGAAGAAGGGGATAAAGTTCTAGCCGTAGATCTTGAAACACGAATTATGGAAATAACACAGCTAGAATTGAACGCCTTTGCCACTAAAAGTCAACAAATCGCTGAATCCTCCGAAAAGGCAAAGTCAAAGCTCACCTTCCGAGATGTTGTTCCTCCAATCTACCATGAATTTGAACCCGTCTTCACCAAAGAATCATTCGACAAACTTCCCCCGAAACGTCCTTGGGACCATGCAATTGAGCTAATACCCGAGGCTAATGGTCTTGACTGCAAAACGTACCCTCTTAGCCGAGACGAACAACACCATCTAGACGAATTCCTTAACGAAAATCTAACAAGTGGACGGATTCGAGTATCCAAATCACCTTACGCATCACCATTCTTCTTTATCAAAAAGAAAGATGGCTCACTACGCCCTGTCCAAGACTATCGCAGGCTGAATGAGCTTACCATAAAGAATCGCTACACCCTCCCCCTCATATCCGAACTTATCGATAAACTCAAAGGTGCCAATTACTTCACGAAACTAGACGTACAATGGGGATACAACAACGTCCGAATCCAAGAAGGAGACGAACACAAGGCCGCTTTCAGGACCAATCGCGGCCTGTTCGAACCCCTCGTCATGTTTTTCGGACTTACCAACTCGCCAGCAACCTTCCAGACCATGATGGACCACCTCCTAAGAGAACTGATCACGGAAGGAAAAGTTATTGTATATTTAGACGATATTATGATCTTCACGGAAACACTCGAAGAACATCGTCAAATAGTCACCAAAGTCCTCCGTATCCTGCAACAAAATCAGTTGTATCTTAAACCAAAGAAGTGCGAATTCGAGAAACAGGAAGTCGAGTACTTAGGCATGATCATCTCCAAAGACACTATCCGTATGGATCCGTTAAAAGTCGCAGCGGTCGCTGACTGGCCCGCACCAAAGAACAAAAGGGAACTCCAATCATTCTTAGGGTTCTCCAATTTCTATCGACGATTTGTTAAAGACTACGGACGAATTGCGAAACCACTCACTGTGCTCACCGGAAAAGTTGACTGGACCTGGAAAGACGAACAAGAGACGTCCTTTGAAACGTTGAAGAAAACGCTTACTACTGCCCCCACCCTTGCTATACCAAACGACGACGACCCATTCAAACTAGAAACCGATGCCTCTGACTTCGCTGTAGGAGCCGTCCTATCCCAGAAACAAAACGACAAATTCAGACCCATAGCGTTCCTCTCGAAAGCCCTTACCCCTGCAGAACGGAACTATGAAATTTACGACAAAGAGATGCTCGCAGTCATGACGGCGTTAGATGAATGGCGACATCACCTTGTAGGATCGAAACACCCCTTCACCATCTTCACAGATCACCAAAACCTCCTCTACTTCGGTCAACCGCAGAAATACAATCGACGCCAAGCTCGATGGTCATCCCAGCTTGCAGATTATAATTTTAAGATGGAACACGTCAAAGGAAATCAGAATACGAAGGCCGACCTGTTAAGCAGACGGATTGATCATCCTAAAGGCACAAACGATAACGAGGATCAGATACTTCTCCCAGACGTACATTTCGAAGTACTTGACACCAATGAAGGATACCTACCAGATATACGTCGAAGTTTCCAGAAACAAGACGACGTAGTAAAGAAGAATTTGAAAGAGAAGCCGGATACCTGGAAGATGAAGGATAGGATCGTCTGGATCAAGAGAGAGTCCGCGACGAGTTCCTACCCGATCCCATTAGCTGACCGAGTATACGTTCCCCGAAATCACGAACTAAGGGCGCAAATATTGAAAGATCATCACGACGAAGCCCTGGCTGGACACCCAGGAGAAAGAACAATGTTTGAACGAGTGAGCCGAGAGCTCTGGTGGCCAAGTCTTCGTACTGATATCAGACGGTATGTACGAGGATGCGAGAGTTGTCAACGTACCAAGGCACATCGGACAAAGCCTAACGCCCCTCTACACCCGAACCCGGTACCAGATCGGCCTTGGCAGATTATCACCACCGATCTCATAGGCACATTACCGGAATCCAAGGGCTACACCGCCGTTCAGGTCTTTGTTGACCGATTTAGTAAAATGGCCCATTTCATCCCCACCTTCGTCACTCTCGACTCAGCCAGTTATGCACGTCAACTCCGAGATAATGTAATACAACTCCACGGAGTTCCTGAAAAGATCGTCTCCGATCGAGGTCCTCAATTCATGTCTCGATTCACAAAAGACTTTTACGACCTAATGGGGATAACACCAGGCCTCTCTACAGGCTATCACCCTCAAACAGACGGACAATCCGAACGGATCAACCAGGATCTAGAGCACTACCTCCGCGTTTTTATAAATCACCGACAAGATGACTGGGCAGACTGGCTCTCCATTGCTGAGTTTACATACAACAACCACCTCCATACCGCAACGAATCAAACACCCTTCTTTTTGAACTATAGGTTACACCCAAGAACGAATGTCACCACCACGTTGTCCCCTCGATCCGCTTCTGCAGCAGAATTTAGCGAGCAAATGAAAAAACTCCACGATATCACGAAATCCTCCCTTCTTGTAGCAAACGAGAATCTGAAGAAGTATTACGACCGTAAGAAATCCCCCTCCCGGGAGTATCAAGCTGGCGACAAAGTCTGGTTAGAAGGGCATAACATCACAACGGATAGACCAATGAAGAAATTAGACGATAAACGCTTCGGACCTTTCAAAGTCACCCAAAAGGTCGGACCCTCCGCCTATCAACTCGATGTCCCTAAAAGTTGGAAGTCCATTCATCCCGTATTCAACGAAGCCATCCTCTCCCCATACCACGCTCCCGAATTCATCAATCAACCAATTTCCTCGCGACCACCACCCGAGATCGTGGAAGGAATAGACGAATACGAAGTAGAGAGTATAATCGCTTCCAGACCGACCAAACTGAAAGGTAGTAAACTCGACTACCTCATTCACTGGCATGGTTATCCAGTCTCCGAACGAACTTGGGAACCCGACACCAATCTTACGCATGTCGCTGATTTACTCGCCGCCTTCCATAAAACAAATCCAGCCGCCCCTCGGATTATTACCGCTTCTCTCCACTTCCGTCCTTACGAAAACTACACCGCCACTTCCAAACCTCCAATGCTCTTTGATTGGATTAGTAACAAGTTCCAAAGTGCCGCATCCGGACTCATGAGGACACGAGTCTTATAAAAAGGGGAGCTAATGTGAGGAATCAATTTTTCTTATCGCATTCCCGTCATGTCGTGGTTAGCAGACTCGATCCCCGTCACTCCTCTTGCCCTTGGACTAGAGATTACAGCAGGTGTCTTATTACTTTTATCATTTTTCTTCTTATTCTCTCTTCACACTCACGTTCTATCGTACCTACAACGAGGTAGACTCGTTGTCGACCCTCGAGAAGATATCCAGATGACATAGTCACGGTCCAGTGCTATGTCTGGGAATACTTCGGAGGAATATTGATAAGCGAAGAAGGTTGTGAGTCAGCGCCTTCTCATGGGCTTACTGATACAGCCAATCGTACATCCCTTACCAATACGCTTTCTCGTACGATTAGTAAAGACAATAGATCGGACCACTTTCTTCCTTTTTTCTTATTGGTTAGCTAGCTGGTCAGACCACTTTCTCAGTACTTCCCTTTCTCGGTCTGACTATCGTCGTTCACTATATAGAGAAGTACATACTTGATGTATTGTTCTCCAGTTCAATATTAGTTTGGATTTGCGCTCTTACCGATACTCTTCATTCTCATACTCTGATTCACCGCCTTCAAAGAAGGACTTGACCAGACATTGAGCTTTGTTATATAGCTTCGTATTTGTTGCCTGACAGGGATTGAAGGATGAGATTGATTTTATTCAGTATTATATATATACAAATGTTTGTCTATAACTTTTTCGCTGTCTGATAGCTGTATTTATCAGTATAATGATTCAGAATTGATGACAACAATGAAGTGTATACCAAAGCACTGTGTGAATTACATAATATAATAATTTTGGCTGGATCATCAGTTTGGCGGTGTCGATGATGAGAACTGTAGAAAACCACACACAAAACAAACTAACACACAATCCTCCCAGATTCCACGGAACTTGTTTATGGGCTTTGCCTCCTAGAACAGTGGAGTGGTCTGGTTGTTCGTGGGGTGGTACGTATAAAGATCCTTCAAAGTAAAACCCAGAGGTGTATGAGTGTGGGTTTTGAGGAGGAGGGATAGTTGAATTTATAGGAAGATAGGTGCTTTGTGGCGAGTATAGACGAGCACTACCTTGCTAATGGTAGCACAAGGTAGGTTTGAGAACGACGAGGATGACGAGGTGACGAGGTTCTCAGTGATAGCAGGCTTCTGACGCACAAACTGTAGTGCTCAGAAGGACTCTAATCGAAAGGGATGACAATGACTTCAAAAGTGGGAAGTGACGATGACAGCAGTTGACAGTGGTAGAAGTGGGAAGTGTTGTGACCACACTGGATCACAAGTAGCAGAGTAGTGAACTTGAGAGTAGAGAAGAAGTCTGGATTGGAGTTCTTGTTTTTTTTACAAGGTAAAATACAGGGGTTTATATAGTGAAAGAAAAGTAGGCTATGCATAGTATAGCTGTGCAAAAAGAATGAGAAAGAATATGAAGGAAGGAATGTATGCTGACAAATCCTGTGTAGGTAGTACAGGATAAGATTGTCAAAAAAAGGAAAAGAAAGGGATAAAACAATAAATGCTGTGAGTAATGTCACAGGTTTGTACAGCCATAAAGTAAAGTCCAATAGCAAAAAGAGAGCAGGAAAATCATGATGTCATGGGAAGATGCAGTAAAAAAAGGGCAAGGCAAAACACTATCAGTATCAACACAGTTCTTTTATTGTCAGTCAGGCATTCTAAAAAAATATGTGTCCATAAAAATGATTCAAAAATCAAAAATAATCGCACTGTAAATGAATGTTCTGCTGAAGAAAAAGAAACTAGAGCCACCGGTCCACCACCTAGTCCAAATCCGACAGTTCCATGGCCTTACCAATGGACTGGTTGTGTTGGACCACCTGATCAAACAAGGGAGGGAGAGGAGTAGTTCCAATTTGGAACAAGTGAGTCCCAGGCAGCATGTGGTAGGTGTAGCTGTAGCGAAGACGATGGACAAAAGATAAGTGTACCCAAGTGAATGGGACAGCGATGAACATGGGCGACGCAAGGGGATGAACCTTCTCCAGCTCAAAAATTACCCACCCACGCTCCAACCAGGCAAGACGAGCGACCGATGTTTTGATAGTATATGATGGTAGATCAACGTCATAGAGATGGACCTGTTGCCCTATTTGAACCGGCTGCCGGGGCTTTGCTGATATCAGCAGTGGCACGTGGTAGTCAACGGATCGGCGACGGAAGTGGATAGGAAGTGGTGACATCAGAAATGGTGGGGGAGCAAATAAAATGAGGAGGAGGAGGGTGGAGGTGACGGAAAAGTGGATTAGAATGGGGATCCAGAAACGACCATCAGGTGAGAATAAAAATGAGAGGAAGGGGCCCATGGTGGGGCTAGGCAAAGGAAGGGGAGTAAGGGAAACGACAAAAGCGAGGGCGCAATGCAATGTGTAGCCAGTGGCGACGCAAAAATTTGCCGAAATGCCGAAACATGGAAAGTACCAGATGGAAAAGCAAAGGTGAGCGTGACTGGATTGCCTAATAGAGGTGGTGCTGATCAGCCACAAGTTCAAAAAGGGCAATATTAATTACTATTCCACGTGGCACTGTGCCTGTGTGGCGCAAAGGCGAGTCTTTTGAATATTCGCTTCATTATTGACACCTGTCCATGCTACCAATCAACTTTGGTGCATGACAGCGGAAAGCAATCAGATTTAAGTATTACAAGGTCCACAACAGCTGTACTGTCATTATCTAAGATTATGAGTAAACGGTGTGCCCAAACACCACTCAAGGTCCATCATTCAATCATGTATCGGCCTAACTTATTTCAATGCATCAGTTCGGTCCTTAGTTCTAATGTATCACCTTTGGTTCCAAGGTGGATTATTAAGATCAAGGCTGAGAGCCCCAACATTAGCATACATATTTCTTTGTGAGTAAAATACCCCACCTAGGCAAACTATTATAGGTCCTGTATGCTAAGCTTTGATGTGGTGCTGACTTTGGCTTTATGTAACCAAGTTTCAGAATATCAACAGTGGCTTGGACAGGCTAGAACGCAGCTGAAATCTGAAAATTTATGATTGTTTTTCTTCTTCTATACTATCAAAGAAGAGACAAAATGTAGCAGTTCTTTCACAAATTGCGCATTCTAAGTTCCAGCATGGAAGACTCGACCCTTTGCCATGTGGTTGGTTCACAAAGGTTTATTCATGTAATGGCTTGGCCGCACTGCATTACTTTAGCTGTGCTGCCACTGGCCTCTGATTATTGGGAGTTAATTGTGAGGAATCAATTTTTCTCTTTTCTCATTGCATTCCCATCATGTTGTGGTTATCCGATTCATTCCCTGTCACTCCTCTTGTTCTTGGACTAGAGATTACAGTTGGCATTCTATTACTCTTATCCTTTTTGTTCTTATTTTCCATTCATACTCACGTCCTATCGTACTTACAACAAAGGAGAACTGTTGTAGACCCTCAAGAAGATATCCAGATGACATAGCAATGATCCAATGCTATGTCTGGGAATACTTCAGAGGGATATTGATAAGCGAGGAAGGCTATGAATCAGCACCTTCTCATGGGCTTACTGATACAGCCAATTGTACATCTTTTACCAATATTTTCTCTCATGCAATTAGTAAATACGATAGATTGGACCACTTTCTCCGAGTCTTTCTTTTCTTATTGGTTAGTTAGTTGGTCAGACCATTGTTGTTCACTATATAAGGAAGTACATACTCAATGTATTATTTCTTAGTTCAATATTAGTTTGGATTTGCGCTTATACAGATACTCTTCAACTACACACTCTGATACACCGCCTTTCAGCAAGGACTTGGCCAGACATTGGGTGTTGTTATATAGCTTCATATCTGTTGCCTGACAAAAATGATGCAATGATGGCCAAATGGGATTAACTTGGCATTAAAGGGCCAGTGCTCCTTGCAAACCAGGATAATGGTGCAACGGTACAGGGTGCTTGTCATGGTGCTGATTGTGAGCCAACTCCTGCTGAGGTGCGTGCACTGAATGAGTCAAGCTGAGGAGCAGTAAAAACAATCAGTCTTGCAGGCAGAATCTTCAATAATAAAGATAAGAAGAAAGGCCAGCATGATACATATTGCTGGTACATGGAAAACATAGGGCTGGTGGCCAGTCAATTTCCCGACACAAGCAATGTCAGGTTCCAGTCTCACATCGAAGCTGTGGAGGTGGTTCTCATGGATCATCAAGCTATACTCAAGTTTCTGGAATTTGTACGAGATAAGAAGGATCACTGGAAACTCAATCATATGGAACTCAACTTGTACAAGGCTCTCCACTGTTCGAAGACAATGACAGAGGTTGTTGCCATTGTGTTATATGGTGGTACAGTCTCACATCCATATTCACAGATGGTTTGGGGGCCAGGCACAGAGTCTCTCAATGTGCTGGACTTGGGACCATTACACGGAACTGAAACAGCACCTCAAACTCATTTTTACCAATCCCGAGCTGATCTTTGGTGCTAATGTGGCCCCCAAGACAGCTTGCTTTGGTGGTCGGCTCTGTTTTAATCCTGCTGCTATGGCTGCAGCATTCAAACTTGCCTCCAAGCTTGAGCATCTGTGTCCAATCACACTAGCCCTATTCCAGGGAGCACTCAACAAGTGGGAATCATTCACAACTGAATATGCGCCAGGCGGCACAATTCACCAAGCCAGTACTGAGGAGCATGATGCTGCATGGATGCCTGCAATAAATGACGCAAACAAGGGGGCCCTTGGCATATTCCGGCTGCGTGCACAAGATAAGCCTACCTTATCAATGCATCAGCACAATGCAATCACACAATTTTGCCACAATGACACGCAGTTGTTTGTGGACGCAACACTCACCTCAGAAGATTTTTGCCATGCCATGCGCCTTGTGAGAGAAATTGATAGCACTGGACTTGAGAAGAAGTGCCACCTTGAGATCATTCAGCATGAAGAGGGTGAGATCCAAGCAAAGAGGCAGAGGGTTGCAGAGGCAGCAGAAGGAAGCACAGAAGAAGGCGAGCCGAGAGGCTGAATGCAATGCCACAGCAATAGTCCTGACGCCAAATGAAGAAGAACTGAATTGACTCACCAAGGATAAGCTGATTATTCAACTGAAGATTCACCGGGTACAAGACTCAACTATACCTTGGGGCCTGTGAGGCATAGTGAAGAAAAACCCTCATAAGGATATTGATAGCTCAAATCTCTGTCGTTCTCCAGCAAAACATGCACACTGCAAGTGGAAGTGGTCCCTGTGAGCAAGATGGAAGCTAAGGGCACAGTCAAATGATAAGATTCTCGCGATCACTAGTTTCTTTGCATTTTTAATAAAACATAGTCAGGGCCTGTTCAGCAGCCACCGTTTCAAAATGTCACCCGCCAAAAAAGTTGCGTTTTGGAACGAGCTGACGTGTTCGGCAACTCAGCTCGTTTCAAAAAAACTTTGTCACACCGGTCTGCAAATTGTGTTCCCAACTTTTACACTCAAACTACAATAGCTCACACTGCTCTATCACTCTCAAACCCACCTCAAAAGCCCCCAATGACCTCTCAAAAGCTCACACTCAAGATTTCATCTATGAAAAACAGGCTCCTTGCCAACAAAGAGAACCAACCTTCTAGTCAACAATCTCAGAGTCCAGCCCCAAAAGAGCCCCGAAATGCAAAATGGACATCAGAGGATGATGCCACATTAGTGGATAAATTGAAGGAGGCACAAATGGAAGGTAATCAACCTGACAATAATTTCAAAAAACCAGCTTTTGTTGCTGCAGCCGTTGTGCTGGTGCACCAAAGACATCTACAAATTGTAGCCGACATTGGGGAACAGTAAGTCAACCATTGTATAACATATATTGTACTGATTTTTATCATCACAGTTAAAGGCTATGTGCCTTGTTGTTCAGCAGCTCCAAGAGCTGTCTGGTTTTGGATAGAATGATACCAGAAAGAAAGTAACTGCTGAAGAAGATGTGTGGGATAACTATATTGCAGTAAGTGTAGAGTCAATAATTTAGTATGGGATGTACTCAATTAGATCTGTCTCAGTCCCATCCAGAAGCAAAGCTATGGCGTACAAACCCTTTTCCACCCTACAATGATATAATTGGACTCATTGATGGACACTATGCCACTGGTGAGGGTGCTTTTCATATCCCAGAGATTGATGAGCCTTCTTTGCCCTCACCTCATCCTTATGAGGAGCAAGTGGATCAAGATGAGCACAGCAGATGGTCATCCAGAGAGTGATTTAGACTTGGATGGGGAAGAAAAGTCTCAGGTATGTGATATGGCTTGATGTTGACTTTACCTCACTATTCATTCTTCTAGGATTCTATTGAAGTGTCTCAGAGCTCAAAACGCAAATGTGCAGCTTCTGGATCACCCACTCCTACATCTGCAGCTTCATCACTCAGTTGTCCTGACCCTAGTATTTCCCAGCTTATTGGTGATGTCCCCAGCACACCTAAGAGGAGAATTGCTGCAATCAAGGCTGTTTGTGTTGATAATGCATTGGCCACTGCTAAGCGCACACAAGCAATTGCACTATTCACCAAGAATATTGCCATTGCTGATGCATATTCTGCTATCTCTGATGATGTCCTTTGATCCAACTACATCCATCTTGAGATTGATAGCATGTAGTTAAAATAGCTTTACTATTACTAGTTTCCAGTTTGAGTATATGCGATATACTGTTCCCACATTGCCTTTGCAATTATATCACGTTTAAGTATTGCCCTCTCCTTTTCCTGAGGTGTGATGCCATGGCTATAATCCCTTTGATCCTGCCGCATAGCTTGACTATTCTGTCCACCACCTATGCTGTCCCCTTCTTCATTGTTACTGCCATCAGGATTATGAACTCGTATGAAATTGTGAAGAACGCAAAGTGCAGGAACAAGCTTTGCTTGTACCTCCAAAGCATACTCTGGAGCTGCAACCATTAGTTGAAAGCGTCTCTTGACCACCCCAAAGATGCGCCCAATAACATTACGAGCTTGAGCATAACGTAAATTGAAAAGCTCTTTGAAGTCTTTGGGCCTGAAAGATAACAAGTATGAGCTGAGATATCAAAGTGAAAGAAATGAAGACTTTTGTGAAGCTCTACCCCATTCCTTCAAATGGTATTGTACTCCACAGTAGGGGACCAAAAGGGAATCACATGAGGGAAAGCCTGCATCCGCAAGATAATATAGACCTGGAGGAATTACAAAGTCATTGCTCCGAGCATTGTTGTACACACAACTATCAGCAGCACTGCCCTCCCAGCCAGACAGGACATATGAAAAGTGCATGTCAAAGGTGCAAGCAGCAAGGATATTTTGAGAGAGTCGACCCTTCCAATTACAATAGCATCCAGTAAAAGCATCTTCAGGAACAAAGATATTGATGTGGCTACCATCTATGGCACCACGACACTGTTTAAAGAAGGGATAGAACTTGGGCTCATCTCGGATTTCAGGAGGGACCTCCTCATTAGGGGGGAGATTGATGTATTTCCGGTAAAAGGCAGGAGAAACCACCATATTGAGCATACGGTGAAAGATCCTATAAGTAACAAGGTTTAATACTCAGTGAATGATATTAAAGAATAAACACATGCATACTTTGATATTGTTTCAGCACTATGCTAGGACCTCTTCTGCATATCCCTATTTGTTCCACCAGTGCGACACATTTGATGAAAGATAGCAAGCTGCTCCTCTGTTGAGATATGCTTGGAGTGACAAAAACCTGCATGATTCTTGAGCTCTTGAAGGAGCCTGCGGAAAACTGGCTTGGAAAGCCCCATCATATTATGGAATCAACAAGGATGTCCACATAATAGCTCCCTAACCCAAGCATGACCAGTTAAAATTGAATTATGCTGAGGTGATTTAATAAGAGATGATACTGAAGCCAGTGATACAGCAGCAGCAGCTGTGGCCGAAGCCAGGGAAGCAGCCCTCCTTCATTGAGCATGAGACGACTTAAGGAGAGCCGAGGCAGCTGCTTTCTTTTGAGAGGAGGATGTGGTCATGATGGAGGCTCAGGGGGCAGAAAAACCACTATCTACTGATAATCTACAATCACTGGGTGCATACCCCAATGTCTACCTGATTTACGATGTACCTGACGAACCAACTCCGCAACCATTTTCGTGTAGAATGGCAAGGAAATGGCGTGGAACGCATAGCCCAGCCTGTTGCACAAAGGCCTATTCCAGAAAGAGAAGATGTAGTGTACTTAGAGGACCTTTATGGTTCAAACCCTGTATGGAGATAGTTTACGCTTCGCTTCTTTTCTCTCTAACCCCCCTTAATCCCGCACGGGGGGAAACTACTTGAGATATTGATTAATTACGAGTGAGCTTTGAATATGTGAATCAGAACTTGTGGTTGTTGTTTTTCATCACAATGTGGTATCCACCAT
>NW_006763291.1:460985-495897 GCF_000218685.1 Serpula lacrymans var. lacrymans S7.9 | reverse complement strand
AATGTAACATGGCTCTTTGCATCATCCAATGGTGAACACTTTTGGTGAACACTTCCATTTGAAAAACAAAAAATAATTATGGGAGAAATATCTTGAAAAAAGTATTTTTGTTTTCCAGCTTTTTTTTCCAGATTTTTCTCTTGTATATATTTGGCTATGCACCCAGTGCCAGTCAGGTGATCCTGCTTTTTAACAAGCTAAAATATTGCTAATTAGCCATGCTAATAAGCCACCTGTACCGCTACCATGTTTCTGGCCATTTGCTATCACCACTACTGGAACTATCACACTCCTGGCCAGATTTCTCAGCCTTGGTGTCACCTTTATCACCACAAATGGCTTCAGCTTCCTCTGCCAATACCACATGTAGCCCTTTGGCACTGAGGTCTATTTTGGACTCTAGGTCAAAGTCAGCATCCTCTGGCGCTTTGATACTTTCCCGCACATCATCTAACCAAGTGCTAGCCTGAGACTTGCTATCCTCAATCTCTTCATCTTCATCTTGGCATTCTGTTAACAGTAAGCTGTTCATTGTTTCATGGTGTCGCTTCACTACCTTTTGCTTAGGTGTAAGCAGGTATGCATCAAGGCTGTAAAACTTGACTGTTGGCCGCTCTGGAGGTTTGGCCTACTTTTATGTGAACAAAAACAACAGTCAAAGGGTGCATAAATTGATCACTCACTGAGACATTATACATGTACCATTGTCAGATCTGTGTCATGTCCACCAAAGTGCATACATCCTGTTAATTTTGCAGTGGCATGTTCATTTGGGTAAATACAGACATAGTACGCTCTTCTGGCATTGAGCTTGGCCGAATGGAGAATATAATATTTTTACAGCCAGAGTCTGTATATCTGTAGATGAGCCTGGTTTTTGTGGATTCAAACTTGGACTTACTGCAAAAACACTCCCTTCGGGAATTCTTGTCAAGTGTGTCCACCATGATAGTGGTGATTGACCATCTTCAGGTAGGGCTTCAAAAGGGTACTGACCAGGAGCATAACATTCAAATTGTCAGAGAAAAAACTGCTATGCTTCATGACCAGTTAATTTTTTCAGAACATTATTCTCCTTTGTCTTCCATTCGGCCTCAAGAAGACCTTTTAGAAACACAAGCACACGTGCAAAAACAGCATAGTTATGGATGGGTGGTCCTGAGGCCTCCAACATCAAAGTCTTTGCATGTTGTGTAGGAATCACTATAATAAGTGTGAGTGGATTCAAGTTCTTCTGGAAGATTCTGCTATGAACATAACCTAGAAAATACAAATTTGTTAGTATTCAAGATTTAATTTGCTGTACTTACAAGGATTCAAGTCAAAAGCAGATATAGGAGCATCAGTGGGACCATCTGATAACATTCCATGAAATTGAGTATTGAATATGGCACAAATCTGACCAGATTTTTCCACCGAAAAGGGATTGTTGTCATCATCAAATATTTGCTTTATTGTGGCCCCAATTGTGAAGTAAAACAAGTAAATGTCTGAAAAGTCAATTCGCAATGACTTGAGGCAAGCAATTGCCTTTGCAATGGGAGTGACAACAAGTGTGTAACAATGTATTTGAAGTTCAAACTCCAAGGAGCGAGGGGAGCTGCTTTGGAGAAGGCCTGTAAGGTGTGACTTCTTTGCGGGAAACTTTACTTGCTTTGAGTTAATGATATGGCACATTGCAGGGAGGCAGCGCTGCAATGATAATGCTGAAATACAAACTGTAGCAAATTGGGTCTTCCCAATGCCCTCCAGACCACGAGCTATATTCAATGCTTTGCGAGCTTGTTTAAGAGAGTTATTAGCTGCATTTGACTTGCAGAAATAGGTAATAATTGAGCGAAGGCTTTTAACCACCTATATAGGAAAACAGATGAGAATAATTCTCTAATGCTCGGAGAAGAATCAAAAACTCACAGGCGAGAACATGTCCAGTTGTGTAATATCCTTGCAAAGAAGATTGAGATCGGGAATTTGAACCAGAGTTTTTATCTCTGTGCATAATAGCTGGCGAGCAACACAAGTATTCCCAGTGTTGTCAGATGTGACACCCGCAAAATGGTTTCGTCCAAGCAGGTCAATGGCCCTCAGTACAAGCTGTGCCAAGTACTCGCCAGTGTGAGATTCATCAGTGCATTCCTCCCCTTGGATAAGAAAGCTTCATCCTTCTGGTGTTGTGAAGTGAATAGTGTAAACTGCATCCTGTTATTTTGCTGTTCCACCATCAAATGAAACTGTCAAGTTGAACTTTGATTTGAGAAAGTCAAGAGTAAGCTCTCGGATGTGTGCTGCTTCTTTGGGGATATGACTATCAGCAATGGTTGTGCTTGAAGCTGGCTGATAGGCTTTGTTTGCAATTGCATGCAAATCCTTCCATTCTTTGTAATCTGCAATTTGTGGGGGGGAGACTTGCCGCACAGATAAGCTTGACAATAGCCAGGTCCATCCAAAGCCCCAGGATCTTTTGGCCTTCGCTTCCAAAATCCAGATTAATCACAGTAGGCTTGTTGGCTGTAGCATTGAGTAAAGGAATCTAGGCCAGCTCATGGCTATGATAAGAAACTTTGGGTGTCAGTTGGTCTCGGATCTGATCTTTGACACTGTTGAACAAGGAGTCAGCATTGTAGTGATTGGAGGTTGGGACATACTTGTCGTCATTCCAGTCATATTTGCAAGGACAAAGAAGGTATCCCATAAGGCTGTGAGCAAAACCTTGCCCATTTTTGTCAACTGTGTCGAGAGGAGAACATGAATACATTGTTGAAAAAAGTTCCGATAACCACAAAACCACAGCTGGTTTCATTTTCCCTGCATTATCCCCACGAGCACCATCTGCCCCTTTTGTGAGCTTGATGACAAAGTTGAGCGTCAGAAGGGATGCAAGCTGGAAAGCAAATGACGTACCTGCTTATATATAGACAATAGTTTTTTGACCCTCACTGGTGTCTCAAGCAATTTTTGTTTGACAGACGGTACATAGAGTATGAACTCTTTGAACGTGTTGTAAAGGCAATTCTCGCTGTAGAGTAGGACATCAGTAGATATTCCAAGATAACTAAGGGAAAGAGCACACTCGTTAGTGTATTGCCAAGACCCTCCCAGTTATCACTAGTGCCATCATCATCTTCATCCCTGCAATCAGAGGCAGCGGCTATGTCAATCACAGAATCAAAGAAAGTAACTAGATGCCAAATACCGCGACCTTGAGTAACCCAAGAGTCCGTATCTCTGTAAAGATTAGGTGAGATGCAGGAAGTGTAGCTCAGATATATCGGCTTTACACTTTTTGTTTTTAACGCCCGTGTCTGAATTCTTCAAGCTGCTGTTTAAGGACCTCTAACCTGTATTTTGTCCCTGCATGCACAGTAGCAGAATCCATGTTTTGAGGGGGGGAAGATGCATCCATAGGTACTGCAGATGAAACAAGATATTCCCAACCTGGGATGGACTTTCAAGTTTTTAGGGAGAGAAAAAAAGATTGCCCTTAAGCATGTCGCACTTCTGTGTGACAATCATACAACACCAAATCTAACTTCAACATCAGATACTGAGTCTCTGCACCAGTTTCCCAGGCTAAAATTAGAAGGTTGATGGTCAACTAGCAAAAATTTTGTTCATAATTGATTATTGAGCCCAACCATTAAGCAGGGTTGGGGGGCCACCCGCAACACAGTGTTAGACCCGTTGCAGGTTGAGGTCCAACCCATCAATCATAATATATTTATTGGCATCCGCTGGGTCAGCAGATACTTCCTGCTGATGGACAAGTTGGTGCTCAACCTTTGCTTTCATATATTATGTAAGTAACTGATCTGTGGAACCAAATTTAGGGAACTCTTTACCTCAAATGTTATTGGCCAATGAATAATATATTGTAAAGGGCAATCAGATTTGAATCATTACCAGAAACATATTGACGTTTACCATCTGCCATCTACATTACAAGCATGAACACGGTCAACATGAGTATCAAAATCCAAAGTGAGCAGGTGTAAAGATCCTTCCTTGTAAGTGGAATGCTTACACACTTCTAATAGCAAGACCAGTGGAAACAACAAGATCACATAGCAGTACAGGTCTGAGCCATCAAAAGAGAGTCTTGCACAACCATAATCCACTGAGGAAACATCACAGTCTAAGATGGCCAGATGAACATGAAAAGTGTTATATCCCATTGATGCTCTCCTGGAAATGCGATATTGATACATATCCGCACTTGGATTATCCTTACGTCGAGGAGATAATATTGTTGTTTGATCTTGCCAAGACCCGCCTGCAAAAACATATTCTTTTCCTGAATCTTCAAAAAGGCGGCATCACCACAGTCGAAGACATCATATTCATTGATCCTACTTGGATCTATTACTGGACTGATATTCCTGTGGGCAACATCATGAAATTTTTCCTGGAGACACGGAGGGTTTTGCTGGAATTTCACCATCAAAAGCAGGCTGAAATTGATCAGTATGAGACTTTGCTTCGGGAAGGTAGAGAGATGATAAAGTAAATTCACCTCTTCAATTCCCTTTGATGGACACTGATTCAATGTCCTCAACAGCTTTTGCACAGGCAAACATGAAGGTCAAAAGAAAGACGGCTGGGACTTGGAGCCCAAATATGACCCAGAAGTCATAAATGAATAGTCCTCCATCTTCATTCTCTAGCGTTGGTTATGTAGGCTAGATAGCTTACTTTGGGATGAGTTTACTACTGTACTAAGATGGGCCACCTGTACTTCAGCTGAGAAGCACCGAGATATCTGAGGGAGGAGGGCAAATTAGTCCATAATAATAGGAAATTGAGCGTGATTATACCGAACCTTTGTAGAGCCTCACAAAAATATGTATGAAGCATACAATATGACAGAGGATGACCTCCAAATGATAGAGTTTTTGAGAGAGAATGGGGAATCTCTA
The DNA here is from genome assembly GCF_000218685.1 of Serpula lacrymans var. lacrymans S7.9. Taxonomy (NCBI): domain Eukaryota; kingdom Fungi; phylum Basidiomycota; class Agaricomycetes; order Boletales; family Serpulaceae; genus Serpula; species Serpula lacrymans. The sequence goes on along the minus strand of NW_006763291.1, from coordinate 490,984 downwards.
TCAGTAGCTGTTTTCCATTACATTACATTATTTTGATTTGGACGTTTAGTGTATCGGCACTTACTATGAGCAAATCCCTGTAGGGCTGCCTCCAGATCTTTGAGAAACTTCTACAAGCAAGTGTATCAGCGTGATTTATCTATCACTGTGTTAAGGATGAAGCATTTAATCTAAAAAAGATATCTGAGAATGGAAGAAATGGAAAGCAGAATGGCTAAGAGAAGTAAACCAAGAAACATAGAAAGAAAAATGTAAAAAGCAAACTGAACCCATTCAGAATCAAAGAACCAAACCTCACGAGGGAAAAGGTAAAAATGTTGTGCTATTGATTACCCCCGACTATACTAAATTTGCCCCATGCAACAGTCAAAGAAGCGTTCAAGGACATTGAGAACTGGTCCGCCTATGTGACCATAAGGGAAAATGATAATTGTTCAAGACTTGAGTTTCCTCGGAATCATGTTCTCTTGATGGGTGATGGGTGACAATTGATGCACCTGTGGTGATGGGCTGGCAACAAGGATGAATGACTGTGGGCGAACTCACTCACCGTCTGTGCGACCACCAAACGACTCTCCCCCACCTGCACAACCAATGTGCAACTCTCCTTCACCTGTAGGACCATCTCCCAATTCTCTTCCGCCTGTGCAATGACCAAATGGCTCTCTTCGGTGAGCATTATGTTGTTGGTGGACTTGGGGGTAGTGGGACACGATAAACTACTCAATGGCAGTGAAAATAGCGTAAATAGGTGGGAATGCGAGCTTGCCTTTGACTCACAGACATACTTGCAGGCACATGGGTAGGCATCAAAATAAGATAATGAGATGAGATAAAGACTTACCCCGCAATTAAATGACGGCGTGTATTGACTAGTGTAAGAGGGCAATGATGATACAGCAAAGAGTGAGTAAAGGACAGAAGGAAAGACCGGCCCGTGGGTAATGTGACTCCAAATTTGGATGTTCTCTGCGTGGCCACTGCAGTCACTGGGAATTTTTGATCCGAACACGGGGATTGCCAAAGTCACGCCACACTTACTCACTGTCAACGTTGCACACTAGTGATTGGGATGATTATTGCGATAATAGACATCGCGGACAGGATTTGATGATAGAACCCACCAGGAAAACCAGAGCGAATAATCTGATATGCTTGTGCATATACAGGGAAAATATGAATGTGTGTACCATGAGTAAGCATAGATTGAGGAGACAGTGAGCAAAAAAGACATACCAAAATATAGGAGTCCAACACAATAGGAGTGTGGGACATGGTCTGGAAAATTCAGATATGCAATTGCCCATCAGTTTCACATCTGCAAGAAAACAAGATCATTCAGTAGGAGTGTAAATGCACCTTAGCACAACCAAATCACTTCCAAGAGCAATATTGATAAAACATGGCAAAGAAGAGAACCTAACCTTGGTGTGGGTATCTTCATGTTCAATTTGAGTGCTATGTATTGATGGTTATTCTGAATAACTTTCGAGATTTTAGCAAGTATGTCATCACAACAAAGGTACATGTGGGATTCATGTGGATTCTAAATCCTCAAGCATTCTCAGGCATCAAAAGGGAAGGTTAGGGGAGGTCTGCTCAACTGCACTCCCTACTAGTAGCATGGCAGTACGAGCGCAACTTGAAGACGCCCATAATCTGATTCTCAATCATGCAAGGAGTCATGTGTGAGAAGAGAGGAGTTGCCTTACTGCCAAATCCCTGCCGGGTCACCACAAATTCAGGGTCACCTATTCCTTTTCAGTGTACCATATTCTGAATATTACATTGTACGGGGACTAAGGCATTCGAAGGCAGGAAGCCGTTGAGGCTCTGCTGATCGTGATATTGCGTGGATGCATATCCCTGCTGAGAGTGCTGAAAATCGTAGCATTGCTGAGGGTCAACATAATGCCGGAACTCAGTTGGTTGGAGGGAGTCAATGTGATGATCAAACTCAACATGGCATTTTACAGATTTGAGCTGGCTGTGTGCTCAAGCGCATTGCTGATCTTGCACATACTTGTTTTTATCCCAAGCCGCAATCACGCTCTGAAAACACTTATAAGCATGCCTTTGGAAAATACAAAGATAACAGTAGTTGAGGACTTACACCAGGTGAAGTGTCCATCACGTTGGACTGAAAACCATCATTGAAAAAGCACCCACACTCTGATAACAAAGCTTGGTCAAAATCTTTGCGACGCATAAAAGGTTGCTGGAATTTGAGGGAGTGATGCATTGGTGAGACTTCAAACTGTTGATTATTGAGGCAGGGACTGAGACCCAAAGCCTGCTGGTTCTTGACACTTTGAAGCCAGTCAGATTCCTGCCTGGTGTCTTGATGTAAGTAATGCTGTTGACCCGGGAGTCCCTAGTACAATTCAGTATCTTGTTGATTCTCTGTACCACGGTAGAAATCACAAACCTGCTTCCCTTCAACGCCTCCGCAGAAGCTAGACTCTTACTCAAAATGGGTACTTTTCCATTCCATGGCTTCCCTATGCTGCCGCTTGGGTTTGACAGACTTGAACCACATTGTATTACTTAACCTACTCAGACCCCCAGTGGCACTTACAGTATGATCCATATCCGAGTCAACCATTGTCACGTCCAACTCCGAGTCCTGCTGGTAATCCATAGTAAAGTCCATAGTATAAGTCACACCGTGGATGCAAATTATCAACAATGCTGCATGTAAGTAGCTGAGGCTCGCCGTGGTCGCCAAAAGGTTGTGACAAGACTTGGATGGCTTGACTTGGCAGAATTGCCTTCGGGTGATCCGTCTTGACAGTGCCAGCAGATTCAAGTGGGATTTTAAGAACATTGGCAGCACAATGACCAAAAGCTTGGGGATTGCAACTTACACAGAGATATTCCCCTGAGTTATGCAACATTGTTGTGAAGCATGATTTAGCCAACAGTCGTCAAAGTGGAATTACATCTAAGATTACATCATGAATCAATTAAAAGCGCACAGCGCTTGGCAATTACCTTACAACTGGCATGGTTGAGGTCCAACCTGTATGACAGCGAGTCGCTGTCACCGATCCGAGGCGGGAATGCTTCGCCACCAGTATTTGTTGTTCCAAGTTGGCAAATCCCACCAAACCGCTGGGGTATGGGTCCAACCTTACCAACAGCAACAATATTGCTTCACTACTGACATTGGATTGTAGGATCTATGAGAGCCCATCAATGTTGAAGGGGTTAAAGTCGTACGTTTCTGTATAAAAAGGAGAAGTTAAACACTATCTAAATATCAAACTATTGTTGCCGCACTCGCTCGCACCTTATCACATTACTATGATAGCTGATATGCACGTGAATAACTCACTGGCAGATGATTCGGACCACTCCGCCCGTGTACAACCTCCAAATTCAACCTCTAGCAACAATAACACACATTCTCACAGTGAGTTTTGCACCGAACCTGCATGCCAACAGGCCACCTGGTTTCAATTGTAAGTTTGTTCAATCTATCCAAAATTCAGACGCCAAAACTGACCAACATCAAGTTCAGGCCAGTTGAAAAGATAGGATTTTGGATAATCTTCCCTCTGGTACTATGTAAAACTTCCCTCTGAGAACATTCTTTAACTCTCAAATTGCTTCTTACATACAGAATACAAAAAACTTTTAGCTTCAAAAGTTGCAATGTTGACGGACAACAAGGCATTGTGTGATGAGAACAACAGATTATTGGAGGCAATAGCCCGCTTGCGCACAAACACAAGTTTACTAAGATCTCAGCGCAAGAGGTGGGAGCATAGATGGGCGGATGAAGCTTGTCAATGTGAGCTCTATAGGTGACATGTACCTGGGGAGGACTTGGTGCACTGTATTGAGGGATCACAGGTCAATGTCTCACGAATTTCTGGTCCTTTCTGGATGACAGTGTACTGATTTAAGTTGGTGCATTTATTTTGCTTTTTTTCTGACTTCCTTACATTTCATTGAAGCTGATTCTACCACTGCCATTCTGTAGGTATCAGCGCTTTAACCAGCAATTATTATGAAGGGCTTACCACTCCATTTTCTTTTCCTCTACATCTTTGCTATGTTATTATGCAGCAAACTTTGTGGCCATACATCCACCTGTCAACAAGGACTCAGTAAACATTGACATTCTTGCAAGCTATACAAACAATTGCAGGCTCATGCAGTAGAAAAACGCGAGAAAAAACTTGAAAAGTTGAGGGCAAGGTTTACTGCGCTTAATAGATTGCGCAACACCTCCGCACCGTTATATCACACAAACACTGCCTTGTTGTGAGTAATTGCCGACATAAATTAATCTCTTAGCACCAAGTGATAATGTTTGCAGGGTCTCGGACAGGTTTGGCCATGGAGCTCTTGACTCAACATGTATCTCCACTTCTCTTCCTCCAACCTTCTTGTCATCATCCATGGTTGGGTTTCCTGATTCTACAGCATCCATATCACATCCTCATCGAGAAACATCTATACAGGATTCTGGGAGTGATCAGTCCACCAGACTCCCTGATCTATACTGTGATAATATTCCTGAAGAACCTGCACCGATAGACGTTCCCGCAGAGCCTTCCACAATTTCTAAAGTGCTGCTGTTTATTATAGACGGAATAAGGACTTCCATAAACAAATTTGGCCTTGGTCATCAATATGCAAGCTGCCCCTCATATGATCCTGAAGACAAGATTAGCCTTCAAGATCTTTGGCAAGTAAGATATAGGGATCCCACAATGACCGGGGATACCATGGCATTGCAATCTAATCACTTATCCCACCCAGCTCCCTGGCCCTTTACTAATATGTCTATACATTGTATCATGAAGTGGATGATCACCGGCTCCCATCAAAAATCCGAGAGGGAGGTGACGCAACTTGTCCGAGACATTATCTTGGCCCCGGACTTCAATGTTAAGGACTTGCATAGCTTCAATGCCCGTCACGCAAACCAGGTTTTTGATCAGTCTAATTCTCCCAGTAATGACCCTTTCACATATGATGGTTGGAAAGAGAGTGAAGTAAACATTTGTATTCCTACTAGGACAATGGATGCAAACGGAAATGGTAAAGTTTTCTCTATTCCTCACTTCAGATACTGCCCTATTACCTCGGGTCCTTCAATCGGTCCTTTCCGAGGTCTCTGCAAAGGGGCTTCATCTGTTTTCTTTCAAACAGTTTTGGGTTCCTCCCTCTGGTGGCCCTGAGAAGTGCATGTGCAACAAACTCTACACCTCTGATGCCTGGCTTGAAGCTTAGGAAAAGCTAAGCAGACAACCACCCGAACCCGGATGCAAGTTGGAAAGGGTCATCACAGCCCTAATGTTCTGGTCGGACTCCACAAGTCTTGCATCATTTGGGAATGCCCAGGCACCTATTTACATGTATCTTGGCAACCTATCAAAATATGCTCACGGGAGGCTCACTTCCAGAGCATGTCAGCATATTGCGTACATACCAACAGTAAGTTTATTTCGCTTATTCCACAATTCTGGTGTTAAAATCCAGTAGCTGCCAGATAGCATCCAAAAGTTCTTATCAATAGTCATTCAGCAAACGCAAAAGTCTACCGCTCTTATCACCCATTGTTGTTGAGAGCTTATACATGAAGTCTGGAGGCTGCTTCTCGGTTCCAATTTTATGTACCCGTACAAGCACGGCATAATTATCAAGTGTTTTGACGGGATCTTCAGGAGATTCTATCCACAAATTTCTACCTTCTCTGCAGACTACCCTGAAAAGTGAGTGCCAGTGCTTTGTGGACCCTCTTGTAGTTTGTTTACATATCATATGTACATAGGGTTATGCTCGCTGCAATCCAAGATATGGGAAAATGCCCATGTCCTTGCTGTTTGGTCCAGCTATCTAATTGTGATCAATCAGGCCTAGTTCACAATTTTCAAGCCTTACTTTTGCAAGCTTGTGTTTATGTCGCAGGAAAGGTGTGGCTCGCTAGAGATTTTATCTACAAACAAGGTGTACCAGTCAACGGGAAAGCGGTCCAAGATTTATTACAGTCTGAATCTCTGGTGCCGACTGTCAGGCAACAAATACGAAGCTATATAACAAAGCTCAATGTCTGGTCAAGTCCTTCTTTGAAGGCGGTGAATCAGAGTATGAGAATGAAGAGTATCGGTAAGAGCGCAAATCCAAACTAATATTGAACTGGAGAACAATACATCAAGTATGTACTTCTCTATATAGTGAACGACGATAGTCAGACCGAGAAAGGGAAGTACTGAGAAAGTGGTCTGACCAGCTAGCTAACCAATAAGAAAAAAGGAAGAAAGTGGTCCGATCTATTGTCTTTACTAATCGTACGAGAAAGCGTATTGGTAAGGGATGTACGATTGGCTGTATCAGTAAGCCCATGAGAAGGCGCTGACTCACAACCTTCTTCGCTTATCAATATTCCTCCGAAGTATTCCCAGACATAGCACTGGACCGTGACTATGTCATCTGGATATCTTCTCGAGGGTCGACAACGAGTCTACCTCGTTGTAGGTACGATAGAACGTGAGTGTGAAGAGAGAATAAGAAGAAAAATGATAAAAGTAATAAGACACCTGCTGTAATCTCTAGTCCAAGGGCAAGAGGAGTGACGGGGATCGAGTCTGCTAACCACGACATGACGGGAATGCGATAAGAAAAATTGATTCCTCACATTAGCTCCCCTTTTTATAAGACTCGTGTCCTCATGAGTCCGGATGCGGCACTTTGGAACTTGTTACTAATCCAATCAAAGAGCATTGGAGGTTTGGAAGTGGCGGTGTAGTTTTCGTAAGGACGGAAGTGGAGAGAAGCGGTAATAATCCGAGGGGCGGCTGGATTTGTTTTATGGAAGGCGGCGAGTAAATCAGCGACATGCGTAAGATTGGTGTCGGGTTCCCAAGTTCGTTCGGAGACTGGATAACCATGCCAGTGAATGAGGTAGTCGAGTTTACTACCTTTCAGTTTGGTCGGTCTGGAAGCGATTATACTCTCTACTTCGTATTCGTCTATTCCTTCCACGATCTCGGGTGGTGGTCGCGAGGAAATTGGTTGATTGATGAATTCGGGAGCGTGGTATGGGGAGAGGATGGCTTCGTTGAATACGGGATGAACGGACTTCCAACTTTTAGGGACATCGAGTTGATAGGCGGAGGGTCCGACCTTTTGGGTGACTTTGAAAGGTCCGAAGCGTTTATCGTCTAATTTCTTCATTGGTCTATCCGTTGTGATGTTATGCCCTTCTAACCAGACTTTGTCGCCAGCTTGATACTCCCGGGAGGGGGATTTCTTACGGTCGTAATACTTCTTCAGATTCTCGTTTGCTACAAGAAGGGAGGATTTCGTGATATCGTGGAGTTTTTTCATTTGCTCGCTAAATTCTGCTGCAGAAGCGGATCGAGGGGACAACGTGGTGGTGACATCGTTCTTGGGTGTAACCTATAGTTCAAAAAGAAGGGTGTTTGATTCGTTGCGGTATGGAGGTGGTTGTTGTATGTAAACTCAGCAATGGAGAGCCAGTCTGCCCAGTCATCTTGTCGGTGATTTATAAAAACGCGGAGGTAGTGCTCTAGATCCTGGTTGATCCGTTCGGATTGTCCGTCTGTTTGAGGGTGATAGCCTGTAGAGAGGCCTGGTGTTATCCCCATTAGGTCGTAAAAGTCTTTTGTGAATCGAGACATGAATTGAGGACCTCGATCGGAGACGATCTTTTCAGGAACTCCGTGGAGTTGTATTACATTATCTCGGAGTTGACGTGCATAACTGGCTGAGTCGAGAGTGACGAAGGTGGGGATGAAATGGGCCATTTTACTAAATCGGTCAACAAAGACCTGAACGGCGGTGTAGCCCTTGGATTCCGGTAATGTGCCTATGAGATCGGTGGTGATAATCTGCCAAGGCCGATCTGGTACCGGGTTCGGGTGTAGAGGGGCGTTAGGCTTTGTCCGATGTGCCTTGGTACGTTGACAACTCTCGCATCCTCGTACATACCGTCTGATATCAGTACGAAGACTTGGCCACCAGAGCTCTCGGCTCACTCGTTCAAACATTGTTCTTTCTCCTGGGTGTCCAGCCAGGGCTTCGTCGTGATGATCTTTCAATATTTGCGCCCTTAGTTCGTGATTTCGGGGAACGTATACTCGGTCAGCTAATGGGATCGGGTAGGAACTCGTCGCGGACTCTCTCTTGATCCAGACGATCCTATCCTTCATCTTCCAGGTATCCGGCTTCTCTTTCAAATTCTTCTTTACTACGTCGTCTTGTTTCTGGAAACTTCGACGTATATCTGGTAGGTATCCTTCATTGGTGTCAAGTACTTCGAAATGTACGTCTGGGAGAAGTATCTGATCCTCGTTATCGTTTGTGCCTTTAGGATGATCAATCCGTCTGCTTAACAGGTCGGCCTTCGTATTCTGATTTCCTTTGACGTGTTCCATCTTAAAATTATAATCTGCAAGCTGGGATGACCATCGAGCTTGGCGTCGATTGTATTTCTGCGGTTGACCGAAGTAGAGGAGGTTTTGGTGATCTGTGAAGATGGTGAAGGGGTGTTTCGATCCTACAAGGTGATGTCGCCATTCATCTAACGCCGTCATGACTGCGAGCATCTCTTTGTCGTAAATTTCATAGTTCCGTTCTGCAGGGGTAAGGGCTTTCGAGAGGAACGCTATGGGTCTGAATTTGTCGTTTTGTTTCTGGGATAGGACGGCTCCTACAGCGAAGTCAGAGGCATCGGTTTCTAGTTTGAATGGGTCGTCGTCGTTTGGTATAGCAAGGGTGGGGGCAGTAGTAAGCGTTTTCTTCAACGTTTCAAAGGACGTCTCTTGTTCGTCTTTCCAGGTCCAGTCAACTTTTCCGGTGAGCACAGTGAGTGGTTTCGCAATTCGTCCGTAGTCTTTAACAAATCGTCGATAGAAATTGGAGAACCCTAAGAATGATTGGAGTTCCCTTTTGTTCTTTGGTGCGGGCCAGTCAGCGACCGCTGCGACTTTTAACGGATCCATACGGATAGTGTCTTTGGAGATGATCATGCCTAAGTACTCGACTTCCTGTTTCTCGAATTCGCACTTCTTTGGTTTAAGATACAACTGATTTTGTTGCAGGATACGGAGGACTTTGGTGACTATTTGACGATGTTCTTCGAGTGTTTCCGTGAAGATCATAATATCGTCTAAATATACAATAACTTTTCCTTCCGTGATCAGTTCTCTTAGGAGGTGGTCCATCATGGTCTGGAAGGTTGCTGGCGAGTTGGTAAGTCCGAAAAACATGACGAGGGGTTCGAACAGGCCGCGATTGGTCCTGAAAGCGGCCTTGTGTTCGTCTCCTTCTTGGATTCGGACGTTGTTGTATCCCCATTGTACGTCTAGTTTCGTGAAGTAATTGGCACCTTTGAGTTTATCGATAAGTTCGGATATGAGGGGGAGGGTGTAGCGATTCTTTATGGTAAGCTCATTCAGCCTGCGATAGTCTTGGACAGGGCGTAGTGAGCCATCTTTCTTTTTGATAAAGAAGAATGGTGATGCGTAAGGTGATTTGGATACTCGAATCCGTCCACTTGTTAGATTTTCGTTAAGGAATTCGTCTAGATGGTGTTGTTCGTCTCGGCTAAGAGGGTACGTTTTGCAGTCAAGACCATTAGCCTCGGGTATTAGCTCAATTGCATGGTCCCAAGGACGTTTCGGGGGAAGTTTGTCGAATGATTCTTTGGTGAAGACGGGTTCAAATTCATGGTAGATTGGAGGAACAACATCTCGGAAGGTGAGCTTTGACTTTGCCTTTTCGGAGGATTCAGCGATTTGTTGACTTTTAGTGGCAAAGGCGTTCAATTCTAGCTGTGTTATTTCCATAATTCGTGTTTCAAGATCTACGGCTAGAACTTTATCCCCTTCTTCAGGATGATACTCCGGATCATCAGCAGGGAAGGTAATCTTGTTGGTCCGCCAATCAATTGTTGGATTCGTCAGTATCAACCAGTCGTATCCAAGCAGTATGCGTGGTGAAAGTAGGGATGCTACGATGACATCTATCAAATGTTCTTTCCCTTTCACATTGATGTGAAGAGTGATATAGTGTGTCACTTTCTGGGATCGACCATCGGCTCCTGCAGCGTCAAGAGGGACGGGCAGATGCGTAGTATTGAGGGTGTACTTGTCAACCAGGCTTCGATCAATAACTGAGTTGGTGCAACCAGAGTCGATAAGGGTTGGGACGGTGAATGTCTGTCTGTCGTCTATGGTAGTGACTTGAGAAATGACGTGGAGGCTTCGTTTTGACGTAGGGTTGTGCGGCGAGGTGTAAGCATGGATGCGTTCTATAATGTTCTCTTCGTCGTGGTTCTTTAGCATCTGTATCGCCTGCAGGGTGATATGCTCGTAGTGATCTTTATGGGCCCAGTTTCGTAACAGAGCTCTTGCTCTTTCTGGTTTCTGGTCTTTGATTCGTCTGGCCAACCATTCCGGTGAATGTGGCTTTGCGTAGGTTTCGGTTACAGCACGTAGATGTTGATCAACTCGTTTTATTGCAGTCGTTGGTAATATACGAGGGTTAATTACAACATTTCGGGTCAGAGAGTCCGTGCTTACTCCTGACCTTTCTGAAAATCCTTCGGGGGTGCTTCGATTTCTTTTAATGACGATGTAGTGGGAGTGTCTTTGGTTTCCTCCGTTTCCATATATCGTATTGCCATCTTTCCATGTGGGCAATTTCTAGCAATGTGGCCTCGTTCGCCACAGTTGTAACAAGTAACATTCGGGTTGGGCCGATGTTGTCTCTGCGTGTTGGAACTCCCAATCTCCATAGGTACACCTGATCCTCCAAACGTTCCTGCTGTGTTTGGATGGACTGCATTCTGGGGCGGTGGTCTATGAGATGGAGTATAATACGGTCGCTGTTGGATATATTGTGGTCTTCGCGTCTCTGTTCGCGGTACTGTCTGTCGATACTGTGGCGGAGGGTAGTCCCGGTTCTGCTGATAGCGCGGTTGATATCGTTGGTACTGAGTTGGCAGCCTCTGTTGAGGTGGTTTATCTCTCCTCCTTTCCAGATTAAGCTCTTCATTTCGCTGTTCCCATTTCCTTGCCGCTGCCTTCCACTCTAAGTACGTGGTGGGTAGGTTTTCCTGTTGCGAGATACGATCACGAAGGAATTGAGAGAGGTTGCGGCGAAGGATACTGTGAATGAACGGATAACTTTCATCTGCGTCTGGTGGTAATCCCGCTTCCATGAGTTTGGATTCGAGTCCTCCAAAATATGCGTCTACCGTCATCTCTCGCTGTTCGTAATCGTGAAGGGCAATCTCTGCTTTCAACTTGAGATGGGGGTCCAAGAATTCGTTATCTAATTCCTTGATGAATTCTGAGATAGTTCCCCAATTTCGCGGTGCAAATAGGTCTCCTAGCACTGCGGTTTTGTTGTTGAAATTCGCCTTCCATGTATGACAGGCGTCATTGGCTTTATCGGACGAGATCCGGGATAGTGCAAAGAGAATTTTGGAGGAGTTGGTTTGGAAACTTCTGGGATAGGCGAAAAAGTAGTTTGCTAAAGCGTTCTTCCAGTCAACGTATGTTTCCTTTTTACCGATGAATTCGAATGGAGGAGTGGCAAGGACAGCTTTACTTCCTTGATTTGTTTCGTCGGCCATTGCTGCTGCTAGATCAGGTTCAAGGTCCAAAGATTCCTGATCGAACCAATCGTCGGGTTGGTTTTCGGGTTCTGGAGTTGGAGGTGGGGGAGGAAAGTTTTCTGGTCCTGCTGATTGATACAGATCGTCTGGTTCTAGAGCTTCAGCAGCAGCTCCTAGAGATTGTGGGGGAGGTGTGTCGGGAGTGACCAGAGGACGGGGTTCTCGATAGGGCTCCAGATTTTCAACGGCTTAGATCACGGGTTTTTTAGATAACAAGTCTTTCTAGATAACTAGTCCTTTTTTGTTTACTCAAAGTCTGGGTCAAACGTAAAATTACTAGGGAAGTCTCCTCCTTCTGCTTCTCGGGGTCTCCAGTATTCTACGCTTTGAGTAGACTCTTCACTTTCCGACTCGGTTTCGCTGCTAGATTCTCCTCCAAGTATATCTGTTAATGAACTTCCTGTTTCTCGTTCTATCCTTTCTGCGCAAGGTGCAAAAAGTTGTTCAACCGACGGGATGAGCGGTGCTTCTCCTCTCCGACCTTGGTAGGTGTAAGAGTACTGCGAATAGATACGAGTTCGTGAGCTATGGTTGATAACGGCCCAGAAATCGCTTTGGAGTACTGTAACAATGAAACGTTCGGGGTGATCAGATTGTTGGTTAACAACAAATGGAGTGAGGATTTCTAGGATCCAGTAATATTCGTCGACGTATTCTGAAACGTGTCGAATGTTGTCGATTTCGGTCGTGTAGTCTTCTCCGTCACGGGATTTCCTCTGAGCAGTCGCGATGAGCTGATCAAATCGTGCTAACGCAGCAACAACTCGTCGAATATGATCTTTAGTAGAGGGCGTGACGATTATAATAGAAGTGCTGTGTTGAAGACCAAACCGCGGCCCGAATGCGTCAAGATCTTGGACTTCAGGGAGGTAGAGAGTTCGGCGAAGTCGTGTCAGATTTTGGACAATAGAAAGGTGGTCCAGATGATTGCCGATGCAGAAGTACTGGATGGGTTGGTAACTGACAGGAGAGGCGGAGTAGGTGTTGTAGTAGTCAGATGTAAAAAATGAGGACGGGATATCGTAGGTAGGTTCCTCGTTAGGCCTCTTCCTTAACACAATGCCGCAAAGCAAGGTGTGTTCGAAGTCGTAAGGGAGGAGGCGGTTGGGTATGTCTGGAAAAATGAGAGGGCGGATTTGATAAAGATCGAGGAGATCTGGGATGTGGCTCTGCGGAATAAGTTGCAGGTTTCGTTCTTGTACGTTGGCTATTCCTTTCAAAAGCTTAACCCTCTGAGTGTTCTCGTAACTCGGGCGTACTAGGCTCTCGAAGTAGTCTATCAACGGAATTTGTTCGTGCCGCAGGGATATGAAGATTAAAAGTTCTCTCTGTGCTCTGTCGGAGATGTTGGAGTATCTCCTCGAGACTGCGAGAATTTCTCCTACAGATGGCGGAATGGTAAAAGATGGATTGGGTGAGAGCGAGTGCGTCGTTTATGTCGAGGATGATATCCTCGATCGGATCAATTGGTGAAGACGAAGCAGAGGAGTCTTGATACAACTCAGTGATCTGTTCGACCGTTCCTTCCACGTCTGGAGTACGGGCTTTGGTAGGGACGGGGAGGACCGGGAGCGGTTTGTTGAGAGCTGCGAGGAAATCTTTTTGGTGTCTGCGGTCCGCTTCTGATACCCACTCTTCTGAGAGCTGTTGGGAGGTAGACACGATGGAGGTATACGACGTCGCTGACGAGTCCGGTTTGTAGGTATCTGATGATGGCAAAGAACGCAAAGAATTGGACGAGAGCGGTGATGGTAGAGAAAGCGTCCAGTTTGAGAAGACTGAACGACAATAGGTGTAATGGGGTGGATAGTGAGAGGTCGATGACGATAGTGAGGAGAGGGATAGGGATGGTAGAGAGGTGGAGAAGGTGATGATGAAGGTTTAGACCGGTGCAATGGCAACGACAGTCTGTTTTAGGGTGTAAGGAAACGGTTTCCCAAAAAGGGGCTCTGGAAAAGGATTCGAGGTAGGTGAGTTCAATATTTTGTCAGGCAACAAATACGAAGCTATATAACAAAGCTCAATGTCTGGTCAAGTCCTTCTTTGAAGGCGGTGAATCAGAGTATGAGAATGAAGAGTATCGGTAAGAGCGCAAATCCAAACTAATATTGAACTGGAGAACAATACATCAAGTATGTACTTCTCTATATAGTGAACGACGATAGTCAGACCGAGAAAGGGAAGTACTGAGAAAGTGGTCTGACCAGCTAGCTAACCAATAAGAAAAAAGGAAGAAAGTGGTCCGATCTATTGTCTTTACTAATCGTACGAGAAAGCGTATTGGTAAGGGATGTACGATTGGCTGTATCAGTAAGCCCATGAGAAGGCGCTGACTCACAACCTTCTTCGCTTATCAATATTCCTCCGAAGTATTCCCAGACATAGCACTGGACCGTGACTATGTCATCTGGATATCTTCTCGAGGGTCGACAACGAGTCTACCTCGTTGTAGGTACGATAGAACGTGAGTGTGAAGAGAGAATAAGAAGAAAAATGATAAAAGTAATAAGACACCTGCTGTAATCTCTAGTCCAAGGGCAAGAGGAGTGACGGGGATCGAGTCTGCTAACCACGACATGACGGGAATGCGATAAGAAAAATCGATTCCTCACAATCCCCAGCACTATGGCTTCCGAGCCAAACTCCCATTCTCAACTTGAGGGACCAACAAATGAACGAACACCTAATTCCAACATAATCATGTTGAAAGCAGCTATAAGAGAAATAGAAGATCTTAAGATTACTCACCAGCATTTCAGAGACATTACCGACAAAAGAGTCAAGGTTTTGAATGCCGAAAATATCCTGTTGAAACAGGATAATCAACAAATCAAAGCTGAGATGGACAACCTGAAAAAACAAATTGTTGCACTCAACAAGGCAGGAGGGGTTTACTGTGTAGAATGCGAGGAAAGTGGAGGAGAGGAAGAAAATAATGAGTCAGATATTAGTGGTGACAGGGAACATATGAAGGATGTGCTCACCTCAATTCAAATCTCCCTCAACAACATCAATCCTGTGACTATTGCACTCGAAACACTCACTCCCCACCAACGAGAGGCTTTGAGCTTTGAAGCGGCTGACTCAAAGCCTGTGAAAGTGAGTGTCATATTGCATTATAGCCCAGAACCATACTCACTATAATATACAAGGATGCTATAAATGAAGTATTTATGAGAAAACTTGGTGTCGATAAACTCGAAGCGAAGCACTTACCAGATTACCTGTTGTCAATTGATCCCAGTCAATGTCCGAAAGACACTGCCACTCAAAAAATATCACATTGTTATAACTGGAAATTATCAGCTGACGACAAAGCAAATAGCAAAAATTTAGTAGAAATTCAACAATGGGTCATACTTAATGCAACAGTAGAAATACCACCAATTGTAGGGATGCTTCAGCTTGTGCTACCAAAGAACCTGAAGCATCAAATTTGTGTGAAATTCCAATATATGGCAAGGCAGTATTGTTTGAAATTGCAAAAGGACAAGGCACTGGCGAGTTGAGAGAATGAAGATGACAGGGACCTATCTGACACTCAAGAAGAGAACCTTGTAAGCATGTCAGTGTCCAAAGCACACAGAGACTCTTGTGCACAGTCTGTGAGTGTTTCAGACAATGATATGATGATTCTTGCACTCACCTGTTCCAAAACAGAAACTCAACCAACAAATTTGCAAACAGCCATTTTCTACTTACACCGACAAGAAATTTGATGCCGCATTTATCCTAAATGCTATGTCTGACGATGAGGACAATCCGGATTATTGGCCAATGTCAGATGAGGTTAGGACATTCATTAGTAGAGCCCCAGATTATTGGAGTGAAATAGTAAGTCATAAATCATATAAACTTCACAAAACACTGACCTTTATAACTTCAAACAATATATGACAACCTTGAGAAAATCCCAGATCCAAAGCCGAGCAAAGAAAAAGCCATGACACTGCATGTTCATGGCCCCATCATCAACAACTATCCACTTCCTTTCACAAAACTCCTCAAACATTGGCTCTGTGCGTGGCAGATTAAGCCAAAACTACTGGCCTTGGCTGAATATAGCAATATTCTTGGTTCTTCAAGGCTTGCTTACAGTGGTACAGCGTGGGGTGATGAAGAAAATCCAATTGATGATGGGTTGAATGGGGTTGTGCACCGCAAACAAAAACAATCAGCCAAAGATGGCGACAAGATTTTTATACGAATTGAACGAGTTCCAAAAGAAGACATCAGTACAAAAGCACAGAATAGCCTTGATGAGATACTAGGAAAGACTCACTAAGATGACCTGTTCAAGCAAAATGGTTGTCCAGAGCTAGAGTCTTCAGAATAAAGGAGCCCATTGATAGGATGGGATTATTCTTGTGAGCTGTTGAGGTTTTGCTCAATTTTGTCCAACCAGTCATTGCTAGGTGGTTCAACACCACTCTGTAGAATGTTTAGATATTCAACACATGTCAAAAATAGATACTTATACAATCAAACAAATGGATGATCCAAAGTTTATCAGTAAATATGTCTTGATTGAGTTTGATGGTAATCACGGCTACAGCAGATGTGAGTTGATCACTATCAATCAATTCCAGTCCCTGGAAACAATCTGCATATGCTACATAGATCCCAAGGTTTGTAGAACTAGAAATTGGCAACAGATATTCAATGAATACAGAACAATGTCAGGCAACAAATACGAAGCTATATAACAAAGCTCAATGTCTGGTCAAGTCCTTTCTTGAAGGCGGTGAATCAGAGTATGAGAATGAAGAGTATCGGTATGAGCGCAAATCCAAACTAATATTGAACTAGAGAACAATACATCGAGTATATACTTCCCTATATAGTGAACAGCGATGGTCAGACCGAGAAAGGGAAATACTGAGAAAGTGGTCTGACCAGCTAACTAACCAATAAGAAAAAAGGGAGGAAGTGGTCCGATCTATCGTGTTTACTAATCGTATGAGAAAATGTATTGGTAAGGGATATGCGATTGGCTGTATCAGTAAGCCCATGAGAAGGCGCTGATTCACTACCTTCTTTGCTTATCAATATTCCTCCGAAGTATTCCCAGACATAGCACTGGATCGTGGCTATGTCATCTGGATATCTTCTTGAGGGTCGACAACGAGTCTACCTCGTTGTAGGTACGATAGAACGTGAGTGTGAAGAGAGAATAAGAAGAAGAATGATAAAAGTAATAAGACACCGGCTGTAATCTCTAGTCCAAGGGCAAGAGGAGTGATGGGGATCGAATCTGCTAACCACGACATGACGGGAATGTGATAAGAAAAATTGATTCCTCACAGTGATAAATTGTAGTATGATTAAGCAGATGGATCCCTCTGTATATCAATATGAATGCGGTCCATATCTTCACTGATAGTATGGACTGATCACCTTGCTGATCGGATGATATCAAGGGCTTGACCTATTGCTTCCCCAATGCGTCGAGAATGGTTGTTTTGGACATTGATTAGCTGGCGGATTGTAAGGATGGTTGTACAAGCAGAGTTGATTGCCTTTTGGGCATGGACAAGTTTGGTGGTGTAGAAGGTGGAGAAAGAGCAAGCTGACAAGACAAAAGTCTTCATGATGGACACAAAATGCTTTGGACTTGGAGTACTGGACAAGTCGCGCTTGGAGTGATAGCCAAAGTCGAGACTCTGTGCCTGGATTTGCAATAAGGTTTCGCTATCTTTGTCTGATTGATATTCATATCTATATCCTGGCAGGACAAGTTGAGTGGATATTTCAGATTGTTCAAATTCGTCTTGAGTAAGGGAAGTCATCTTGAGGTGGTGGTATAATATGAAGAATAACTTAGCTTATTTTTAAGACCGATGAGGGTTATCCTATTTACAAGCTAACTAAAATACTAAAATAATAAATCATATTTATGGAACTCAAAGCACTCCAGAAAACGACCAAGTCCTTCATGAGTATCTAGTTGAAATGTGCAGAAAACCTACAGGTTTTGTGTAGCTCTCTAGAACCGAACATGCAGGCAAAATCTGATTGAAATGTGCCGGAAAAGACCGGGTTTTCGGGACATTTTCATGATTCGTAATCTCAGGTTTTTCGCAGTGCACGTTTTCTTGCCCGTGTGTGCATGGTTATTTTATCACTGCCACTCATTATGGCCATTTCGAACAAATACTTGTCTGCCAGCTTGGAAATGATGATTTTTGGAAGGATCTATCTGGTCGTGGACTTCTATTGGCAGTCATCACACCATGTAAAACTGAGGGTAAAGATGCAGCTCTAAAAGTTGCTGTGTATGGTGGATTAGCAGCTGCCATTGCCACGGACATTCGTAACATCAAAGCTGTTGTCGGACGAGTGAAGACCAGAGGAAAGTGGGGAATTATAGACCGAACAAGTGGTCTTGCTTCAGTCGCTTTCACACACCAGGACACAGAGGGAGTGGAATTTGAGTTTTATGACTCCGGACCAGGCTCAGATGATGACTTTATGCAATAGATTGCCTCGAAACTCTTTGATAAAAATTCAGTGATTGACCAGAATGATTAATTGATTTTAGCACTTGGTACATCATTGAATTATTGTAATATACAATGAACATCAGTGATCAGTGTTAACGCTGAATACTAGTGGTGGTTTCAGTGATGCGGTCACTGGGCTTAGATCAGTCGGTGATGAACTAGCTGGCTTTCAGTGACCTTATTTCCCACAGTGTGTATGACTCTACTATGAGCAAAATGTGCAGCATATGTGACTCGCAGATGTACATGCATGCTTCGAATTCTGACCTTTTTTTGCTAAGCTCTGAATCTGGAGCGACACTCAGCAAACTGATCAAATTCGAAGTCGCTATCGATCAAATAAAAGACACCAGCTAAAATTACGATCAACGTTGGTCGCTTCACATTCTTTTGTCAGTCGTCAAGCTGCACGAATTATGAAGGCCAAGCAGGAAAACAAGGAACCAAATTTGACCTTGGATGTTCCAAAACCGAGCGAAAAGGAACGACAAGTTGCGATTAAAAAATTAACAGATATCAGTAGAGCATCTGCCTGGCACGTTCATCGATGGCCTCTACAAAAAAAATGTGTCGAATATCGCACGAGGATGCATCTCCCGCGGACCTATTTAGCACGGGGCGGAGTGGATGTACGAGGGATTTCAGAGGGGATGGATCTCAATCAATTCGTATTTGAACATTATATGGAGTTGAAAGAGGGGAAAGCTGACGGTGTAAAGGCAGTGAATTATGTTCACGCGGATGACGTCGTATCAAGAAGGCGAGTGGATGGTTTTGCGGAAGCCAGTCTAGTTCGAATTGATCAACTCGATATCGCAGGCATGAGTATCTGGGACCAGATCCGAGAATTGCGGGTTACTTCTTTGACAACTATGGGGAGGTTCACATACGATGGTGGGACGGGTTTCTCAAAGATCAGTGGATGGACCAACAAAAATGGAAACTTAGTGTTAAAGTGGACGGTTCAGGTCAATGGGTAGTAAAGGAGGATTGATAAGAAAGCTGGTAAGTAAGTATTAGCGAGGGGCGGGTTACCAGATGGAGGGGTCTAATAGTTGCTCAGAGCAATTGCAAAAAGAAATTATAGAGCTTTCACATAGAGAATGAAGACAAAAATCAGGCAATGACTGGCATATGTGCAAAAGTTCTGAGACACCAAAAACCAATGGGAGACAGGGGTTAACACGTGCATTTCACGTGCACGTCAGTAGTGTTGTTTGAAAGTGGTCTCGAATATATGAAGGCCAATTGAGTATGATAACATGTTTGTTTATAGATCAAAATACCTGTATTACAACTCCAGAGTTTTTTTAGATGCAGACATAGCTGAAAGTAATGGAGAGACACTAGCCGAGCTCTGTAAAGTCAACACTGCGGCCTGTTGCGCTTTATCGACCATGTCCTTCAATGATTTTGGGCTCTCAAACGCCTTGGGGTTGCTCACAAGGGTGGCAAGGAGCGAGCCGACCAGTGAATCCCCAGCTCCTGTGACGTTGATTATGGATGATTTGTCAATGTGTAGAGCTGGAAAGTGCTGCAGAACGACCATCTCCCGTGAAGACATAGACCGGGCGATGACACGGCGAGCATCGAAGCTATTGGTCGCTGATATCCACGGCAAAGTTTCCACAACATGTCCGCTTAAGCGCATGGCGACTATGACGCCACGTTCCCCACACTTTATCACGAGCTTTTCGAAAAACGGGAGGAGATTTATGGCCATTTGTGCAATGCCTTCGCTGATTAGGAAAGATAGTGTTCCTTGTCTGGGGTCGTCCTTTGAGACATCCATTCGAGCTAATTTTTCCAAATCCATGCGGAATGCCGAGCCCAGTCCAAACCCGTCGATAACACGCCACCATGCTTCACTAGACATTAGGTCCCACGAGGGTGAGCGCACTTCATGGTATATGCGACAAAGCTCAAGGATATTAGGAGATGCAAAGGTTACAGGAGAACGCGTTAAGTCTTTGACCTCTGCAATTGCTGAAAGGATATTCGTCGACTTCATGACCGATGTAGGTTCGCTGATGGAAATTCAGATGTGCACGTAGTTATGCAACGCAATGTACCCACAAGAAAACTGAACGAATGATAAGAGAAGGAAGTTTGATAATGATTGGCTGTGACTTACTGTCAAGTATTTTCTGTGAACAGTAATCTACAAGTGTTGTAAGCGTGGTTTCGGACAAATTACCATCGACAGCTAAGACTTTGGGCGTGTACGTTTCTAGATACCGCACGACCTAAATTTTCATCAGGTCGCTGGCGGAACTAAAGGAAGACATCGATCAACCATATCTCCATCTAATGAACATGTTATATCCATGTCAGCAACGCCTTCCTTGAGATTCCCTGAGGCATCGACAAGCATATTGCAGACAGCGGAACTCTCTTCATCGTTCGCGATTAATCCATCTGTTCTCATACCGAGCATCCGAGTTTCATCCATAAGTAGTCGGCCAAAAGGATCACTACCGACTGGAGACATTAACATGGTGGCAGAAGACAAGTCAGGCGATTGGGAAGACATAATTCTATGAGCCGCTTCGCTTATATTGCGTCCGACTCCCCCTAAGGATATGGATACCTTTCCAGGCGAAGTGGAGTGTAAAACAAGGTTAGAATTCGAGTCTGGATGCACATAAGGTTGGGAAGTTATATCAACTGCCGCACAGCCGACGACAATTAGTGAGGGAGATGGCTCTGTCTACCATACCTGTATTGTTATTTCGGAGCTAGCTCGAAATCGGAATTACCTACCTTGGAGTAGACTGGTTTTTCTTGTATAGTGAGATTGGTTAGAGTGGAAAGCTTTGCAACAGGATGTAATTGCTATATACGAACGATGAGTACTTTCGATGGAACGGGAGGCTGGTTCATCCTTACAACATCTTGTGCTGTAGTATATCGTTCCAACTTTGCATATTCTACGGCAATCTGACCGCCTGTTAAAGAGTTGGTCGACAAGGAACTTCTTTCGTGCGATAGTCACTACATACCGATTAGTGCCGTGTTTCGTACAAGTGCGACATCTGTAACTTGAACTCAAACCATGAGCGAGTAAATCTGGTCGTATGCTTACTGCTAGCAAGAGACTTCCCTCCCGTTATCTCGCCGACACGTTTCAGAAGCCAAGGCGTCACTTCTTTTCCACTCTTATGGATGCCATTGTCTTCAGCCTCAGAGATGGCCCGCTCAACCGCTTGCTGGATGGCCAAGCCAGCCGCCTGGTATTCTTCTGGTATAGGAGCAGCGAATAGAACTCCGTTTGTCATCCCAAGCTTCCATTGTGTGTCTGAACATCCTACAACTTAGTGGTTGTGATTAGGTGAATTTGTTAGTACGCACGTAAAACCGTTGCAGCAGTTCCTGCATCGTTTACTCGCCAAGGTGTCTGGTAAGATTTGATATCCCCGTTATCGAATTTGTATGAAATTAGTGGAGACATACTTTAAAGCCACTTCTAGCGGTGTAGAAACCTGGGAAATCGTTAGTTTGGCCATAAGTCAGAACCGGTACTCCAAGAGTTTCCTATAGTGTTGGTCGATAGGTCAACGCTTCTTTGAACATGATTAAGCTGACTTGCCAAATATTCCAGAGTTCTGCAAGACGCTCTTAATGAGCAGATATTTAGCTTGGAAGGCTTGTTCAGACTGACCGCCCTATATCAAGAATGGACTTCACCCCCGCAGAGACTAGTCCAACAGGGCAACGAGTCAATTCCTGCAGGTCAGCAGATACATCCATAGCTTTTCGTAGTGAGCCTCAGGTTAGAAGATGGTGACGTGGAAACTACTGACTGCGCTCTCCACCACGATGAACTCCGCCTAACCTGTATAATATTATCGATGTCAGAAAAAAGGACTTCCATGCAGATAGAAAACGTTTCACCCTCCTGTAGCAAAGACCTAACTCAGAAATGTTGCATCAGCAAAGATTTCATTCCAAAAGGTTATAAATCTACCTTAATGCCTGCTAAAGCTGCGAATATCAACGTGGCGCTGCACGTTGTCGCACCGTCCCTTTTCATAGAAATTGCTGGAGCAATATCACGTCTCGAAAGCTTGGTAATATTGGGATTTGCAGTCGTGTCTGCAATGTATTCCAACTCGAGAGGTTGGAGACCGATCTTGATGCGACCGCCAATGAGCGCAATAGTGGCTGGCACACTGCCAGTAGATCTGACTATACTCTCAAGAGACTGAGCTGTCTCCAACGAAGTAGGATAGGGCATGCCATGGGATATTATGGTTGACTCGAGAGCGACAACAGGTATATTACGACCTAACGCGTCTTCGACTTCTGGATGAATGTCGATTGGAGCTTGCTTGCGGAGAGCTTGTGCTAGACTTGAATGTCGGCGCAATTTTGACGCGAATGTGCGCTTATGGAGTGAATGCAAGCCTATGGATCTGTCGAACTTGAAGAACTTCATCTTCAAGTTATTCTGAAACATTGAAAACGGATTTGGCTGGTGTCAATGGCTGCCCGAAGAAGTGCCACCTTGAGATCATTCAGCATGAAGAGGGTGAGGTCCAAGCAAAGAGGCAGAGGGTTGCAGAGGCAGCAGAAGGAAGCACAGAAGAAGGCAAGCCGAGAGGCTGAATGCAATGCCACAGCGATGGTCCTGACGCCAAATGAAGAAGAACTGAATCGGCTCACCAAGGATAAGCTGATTATTCAACTGGAGATTCACCGGGTACAAGACTCGACTATACCTTGGGGCCTGTGAGGCATAGTGAAGAAAAACCTCATAAGGATATTGATAGCTCAAATCTCTGTCGTTCTCCAGCAAAACATGCACACTGCATGTGGAAGTGGTCCCTGTGAGCAAGATGGAAGCTTGGACTCGAGCTAGGGGCACAGTCAAGATTCTCGCGATCACTAGTTTCTTTGCATTTTTAATAAAACATAGTCATTCATTACTTCATACAGTACGAATACAAATACCTACTTGCTATGTGTACATTCCGAGCTTAATACACCATATAACGCAGCTTGCTCGAAACTACTCCCTGTGTCATTTCATAGTGCGAACTTGAGGGATGCGAATATTAGGTAAGCATCACACACTTTTGGCGGAGGCTGCCCACAAACGGTGACTCCCTTCGTTGTGGACCAGACCTTCCGAATTGGGAACACAATGCCAGGTCCAAGATAAATGTTCCGAGTCGAACTCGTTACGCATATTTGGTTCCGTGCAGCTGACAAGGTCGGCTTTATCTGGTTTGCTGCATACTGTAAATCACGTTAAAGACTATCACTTTTCTCCTTTTCGAACAACTCCAGTACCCAAAGTCACTGGCATTACACGATTCAAGAGGCCTCGAGTGGAACAATCGCAACAGGTCACGGGCTTAACCCATCATATTCCACCGCTATAACCTTCTACTCCATGGATGCGACGACAGTGATTCACGAGCTTGAAGATATTTATGACTGGCCTCCTCCTGTAGCGAAGCTCGCAGACTTACTTTCTCAGCCACTCCCATCTTGGCTTGCCACCGGTCCATACCCTTTCACGTCCCCTTGTGCCTCTGATTCTATAGATCTTCTATCTGGATACCCAACTGATCATATAGTAACGACCGAGAATTATGGCGGCTCTACGTCTTTGAAAGTCGTGTTTGACTTGGTCATGACGGCCTCGTCTGATTTACGCGCCCTCAGTGGCAGCGTTGCATACGGTTGTCCTCGCCCCACCATTCCAATTTGGATCACAATGCTTAAGCATCTATTTCTCCATTGCTCGGAACACATATCGATACTGTAATGATCTTTTCTCTTTTTTTTTTTTGAAGTTTGCATGTTTCTGATAACTTGACGCGCGGATTTATTTTCAATTTTTAGTGAAGATGAATATTTTGTCAGGCCACGCGCGCCTCATTCGCAGGATGTTTCCTCCAGTGGTCCAATCACCGACGGCTTTGCATCACTTATTATAGCCCACTATGTCGATCGAGCGGATGAAGATCAAGACACTGGCTCAGCATGTCACTCCTCACAAGACAGCTGTACGAGCTCTTCTAGCGATGACAATTCTTCTCATGTACGAGACGAAAACTATGGGGATAACGGCGAAATTACGAAGAAGAGGAAGGCAAACACGAGTAGCTCAAAGAATCATTCTTTGAAGTTTCCTATCCACGCCCATCTTCTTCCCACACGCGGTCGCCATCTCTCCGCCGTCCTCCCGATTATTGCGGTTGCTGACGAATATAATATCATCCCTCTCATGTCAAGTATGCTTTACCAACGTCGTGTTTGGCACATCGACCAACCAGTTATCGGAATTATTTTCCAAGGGACTGGAACTGTTGGCCAAGTCTTATTTGGTTGGCTGGATCACGATTCTGGGACGAGCGGAGATTTGGTAAGCTCTTCTTCTCTCTTCTATGACTCGACTGAACCCTTCTCTAGCCTGGGGTCCATATCGCATGTGCCAGCCCAAACTCTCAGCCTAAGGCGTCATTAGGCATATTCGATTTAACCGACCCAGTGGCCGCCATGACATTGGCCCAATTTGTGCTTGGATTATCGTCGTATTTCAAGGACCTTATCAACGCCACATCAGTAACGTCTGTCGATGCGGATCCTTCCCTGCACTGGAGATCAGATCTCATCGATATCTCCTCTGAATCAGGAGAACAATGGAAGGAGCGAGTTTCAAGGTGGGCATGCGACGTACACGTGTCCACATGCGCGAGGTTCCTACTATTTTCAGTTTTGTAGTTGTAGGGCATGCATCCTTATTTATTTCTTTTTAAAGCAGCGATACTTCCTCTTCTCCTCCCCGTACCCCACCATTACACACTACACGTTCTCAGCCTAGCTGCTGGTCCCCAACTATGTCTTCGAGAAATCTGCATACTATTCACGAGGAAGGACACGATGAACCCAGAGGCTCCAAATCTCTTCGCAGCAGTGTCAAACATGATGGTACTCAAAGTGACCACAAAGTGAGCAGGTGAGCATGGCAAGTTTTGAGCGTAGTGATGGAAATGATATAGTAAATTGATATTCAGCGATAAAAGCTTTTCTGCAAGTCAATCTTCCGTTGCAAAGCAATCTGTAAGCAAAAAGTCGACAAAAATTTTATCGAAGTGAGAGCATATACATCATGTGTTGAATCGTGACTTACAATATTTAGAGATAGAAGCCCCGCCGAAAATCAGCTTTCTGTCGACAAGTACTCCGCAAGCAAAAAGTCGAAAACAAATGTATCAAACTCTAGGTGAGAGCATATATATTAAATGTGTTCAATCATGACTGACAGCTGGGCTAGTTTTGCGATGAAGAGTGAGAATGGCTTAGATGAAGAATTATCGATCACGAATTGGCTTTTTGATAGAAGAGCATTCACGATCGGTAGAATCTTGTTAGCAGATCTTGCTCAAGACCCTGAATCGGAACACAAAGATATTAACGAAAAAATAAAATTTTACGACGAAACGACTAAATTTTGCTGGCCAAGCAGCTGGAAAACATTGGTTAGTTTCCTCGACCTAAGTGCCACGTCTTATATACTCACGTCAAGGCAGAGTGACCTACCTGGATCAGACCTTAGCATTGAAGGGCATCGTAGAATGCTTTTTCAAAATTATAATAACTATGTCCAGGGTGGCAACGAGGTTCCAAACCTGGAGACCAAAATCGTGGAACTCCTCTGCAGTCGGTTCTCCTCTATGTTGTCATCTTCCGATGGTGCATATACTCGAGCTCTTGCAGCGGCGAAACGTAATTCTAATGAAGCTGAACGCCGCCATGATTGGGACAATCTGTTACTCAAATTTTTCACGACCTCGAAGTACACTGGTAGCACAAACCGTGATGTGTTGTAAGTACTAGGCAACGCGCCCTAAAGCATATCTAACCGTTTACTTAGGCTGGAACGTTTTTTAAATGCACCTCGAAATATAGCCCTTGACGCGATGAGGACTTCTGCTGCTGATCACGTGCGAGAGCGCTCTGCGCTAGCAAGTCAATATGCATTACATTGCAGCTTGGCAGACTTCAGCGCTCAAGGGCAAAATGAAGACGTCGTTTCTCAAGCTCTTCAGGCGCGTAACCAGTCTGCTTCATTTGTCGAGCAAGTCAAGGGTGATATAGAGGCCCGCTTGCTCGATGCCCTCGAACGTCGCACCAACCAAGAACCAACACGTGGAGTATGCGATGCAATTCTAGTCGTACCCCTTGAAGGCGTCTGCGCTGAAATCGTTAAAATCCTTGGCAAGTCCGACGGCAGGAAGTTCGTGAAAAATCTTGCTTTGATAGCACATCCTGGTGCGGAAAAGTCGGCATCTGGGACTGGGAAGGACGACAGAGGTGAGAAAAAATAGCTGAGTCGTAGAGCTCCTGCTAAACTTGAATTGAAATCAGCAAACTCGGACTCAGCTCGACATCTGACCGTTGAGCCTCAGCCGTCGTCGGTCACGGACAACAGCAAATCAACTTCCTATCCCTCCTTGCACAATGTCTTCACGGCAACTGTTCCGAGACCACCCTCCGAGTCCTCGGAAACCCTGTCGAAAGATGTCGTTCAGCTTCAGGCAGCCCAGGACGGGGAAATAGACAATGATTTATTATTGCCAGTCCTTACCGCGGAGTACAAGAAAAAAGATGTTACTACGACATTCAAGGCTTTGAACCAGTCTCGAATGTATACGGTTTCAGCACTGTATTTTCTGAGATCCTTGGGGATCGTTGATTTTCCGCTTTTTGGCCTAGTCACCTCTGGGTCTGAAGGAGCAGTATCAATGGCTTGGTACTCGTCCAAGCAACAAGTAAGTATGTTCATTGATATGCTCATTGACATCTTACCATCCCTCACCATAGAAAATTTTTTTAATGGAGCGGAACCTCCAGTTATATGACATATCAGACCCGCTCCAAGTTTACGAGTTTTCTGTAGTTCTTCTTCGCATTGCTGAACATGGTCAGAAGCTCAAAGTGAAGCTGCAAGAAATGCTGAGCAAAATAGATGAGCGAAGCAAAATTAAAACATTCAAGCACTGGTCTAATTTGGCTCAGCCAAAAGAACTGTAGTATATCTCAAACCATATCTATAGGCTTGCATAGCATCACTGTCACATTTGTACATACTCTTGTATTTGTGGACATGTCTGAACACCTGCATAAAATGTCAGAAAATATTAAATATTATTTAGATGCCTTGCCAGCCACTGAAATGCCTAAATATCAGTCATTGCTTGAAATAGTGTTACAATGAAAGAGTTGCTATGTAAAGGCCATTACAATCTCAGTTTGCAATGCCGATTTCCAGACCAAACACCATCTAGCATCCGGCTGTAGGATACGGGTAGAGGGAGTGTGAATACTGTAACAGAGGGGAGGTGAGATAAGAGACCAGCAAGAAATGAAGACTCAATAGAGGTCAATGCATTTTCTACAGATTGCAACAATTCCCCATTCAATACAACCAGGTGTACTATGGACAGAAATATGAGCATGAGCTGCACACTTCTGCCTATCCTAAGAAAGTTCAAGCTATATTGAATTGGCCAGAAAATACTCACATTAAAGGAGTTAGGGCCTTCCTTGGCTTAGGCAACTTCTACCAAAGGTTTGTTGAAAACTTTGCAAAGATGATGAGATTGTTGAACGATCTCACAAAAAAGGATGTTGTTTGGCACTCAAGAAGCTTTTGATAATCTTAAACAGGCATTTACAACAGCACCCATATTAGCATTTCCCGGATTAGATACAGAGTTCTGGCTAGAAACTGACTCTTCTGATTTTGCTGGGGCTGTTTTGTCAATCAAATGCCCTAATGACCTTTGGAGGCCTTGTGCCTATTTATTGCATAGTTTGTTGCCTACAGAGCACAACTATCAAATATATGACAAGGAGATGCTAGCCATTATTAGAGCACTAAAGCACTGGCAGCATTATTTAGAAGATGCTAGGCACCATTTTGAAATCTGGAGTAATTTATAATGGCTTGGAACTTGAACCAAAAACCCAATGTGGTGGAGCTGGAACTCCCAAAATGAATGAGAGTAGTACCCACGGTCAATATTAGCCGTGTGAAACCCTACAAAGGGCCGCTGCCAGGACAGAGTGTAGACTGGCCCGGACTGGTTGTGTTCACCCAGGAAGGTGAAGAAGAAATTAAAGTTGAACGGGTGGTGAATGGACACTTGAAGCATGGACAATTAGGGTTCCTAGTCTAATGGAAAGGCTATACAAGGACAGAATGTGGGAACCAGAAGCCCATCTGGACAATTCCCAGGATGCTGTTTCAGAATTTTATTCTAAGAATCCCTTGGCTCCTAGGAAGCCTAGAAGCATAGTTTTCACACACTGTGCCATACAGTACTTTCTATTCTGTTCAAACTCCACTTTCTCGTGCTGCACTGCTTTTCTTTATTCTTAGCTACAAGCCTCTCACGCAGTGGAGCTGTTCACACAGACTGCACCCTATAATATGGTAAGGTTCCTGTAGCATGATGAGTGTCCAGTTAATTAGTCCAGGATTGCTTAGTAAATCTTCTTGTGAGGTGGGTGATTTATTAATGTTTTGTTGCCATATTCTGATGTTTGTGGTTTTGGCTTTGTTGTGGTTATTCATCCCAGCCTATTGTGTGAGGAATCAATTTTTCTCATCGCATTCCCGTCATGTTGTGGTTAACAGACTCAATCCCTGTCACTCCTCTTGCCCTTGGACTAGAGATCACAGCAGGTGTCTTATTACTTTTATCCTTTTTCTTCTTATTCTCTATTCACACTCACATCCTATCGTACTTACAACAAAGGAGATTCGTTATAAACCCTTGAGAAGATATCCAAATGATATAGCAACGATCCAGTGCTATGTCTGGGAATACTTTGGAGAGATATTGATAAGCGAAGAAGGTTTTGAGTCAGCGCCTTCTCATGGGCTTACTGATACAGCCAATTGCACACCCATTACCAATATGTTTTCTCATACAATTAGTAAATACAATAGATCGGACCACTTTCTCTTTCTTTTCTTATTGGTTAGCTAGCTGGTCAGACTACTTTCTTAGTTTTCCCTTTCTCAGTCTGACCATGGCCGTTCACTATATAAAGAAGTACATACTCGATGTATTATTCTCTAGTTCAATATTAGTTTGGATTTGCGCTTATACCGATACTCTTCAACTCTCATACCCTACTTCATCGCCTTGCACCAAGGACTTGACCAGGCATTGTGTTTTGTTATATAGCTTTGTATTTGTTGCCTGACATATTGGAGGGAGTGCTGGATCTGCAGCATATGGGTCGGGGTTATTGTGTGGATTATGGTGGTACGGCACAGAAAGTAGGCATTTTCTATACTTGGTAAGCACTAGCTTTTTGAATATCCCATAAATCAATCAGCTGATCAGTGATTTATTAGGCATGATGTCTCAGCCCGCGTAAATGGTGTTTCAGGCAATGTATACAAGAGATACAGATTATACCAGGAAGCCTTTGTGAAATATAGACAAAGTTATACTCTGAGCTAGCTTTGTCCTGTGCCCCACCCTGGAGGGCCATTCTAGCCTAGGATTCCATCTCCACCATGCTCTAACTCAAACTCATTAAGCTCTGAATTATGGGACCAGGTTAGAGATTTTTTTGTAGGATTTAGCCAAGTTGTACTGGATTAAACACGTTATATACACAGAAGCTGGAAATAACTTTAAAACCATGTGCTCAGATATATCAGGCCAAATTCAGACAATATTGTTTTGTGCATGTAATATATTCAATTTGATTGCGTACCGTACACCAAGGCTCTACTCTACATCAGATAGTCCTAAGCGGGACCTATATTCTGCAATTTACACTTCTTTTCTGGCTAA
>NW_006763291.1:457836-460577 GCF_000218685.1 Serpula lacrymans var. lacrymans S7.9 | reverse complement strand
AAGAGTAATGAATATGTGGTACTTACACAGACTACTAAATCCTCCACCAATCTTGAAAATCATGCAGACGCCATCCTGGATGAGCTTTGGGATGGCCTGAGGTTAGCTATTAACATAATAACTGTTATTAGTGAACAATTGATGGGATAAATAGTTTACTTACACCATTCAGCTGCACCTCTTATAGCGCCTTTGATGTGACCGTACAGCAGAGTCTTTCCAAAGACTCTATTGCGGCCTTGGTGACTTGTGGAGAAGCCACTACTGCTAGAGGCTACAGTGAGGTCCAAGCTATGAGGCCACAATTGTGTTATTGCGGTGTGTGCGGTGTAGCACTGGAACCAACGGCTGAGTAGAACAGGTTAGGAGAGCTGGGTGGTTGAAAATCTGTATCTTTATTTACACTGGTTTGCTTGAGAACATATGAGTAGGAGTGTTGTAGAAGTAGAATAACAAGTTTTAATGGTACTTACAGTTGTGGTGGGTACTATGATATGGGACTCAGTGGGCATGGACAACAACAGTGGATCAATAACCAGAGGGAGGTGTTCAGGGTGTACAGGATAAGAAATACCACAGGAAATATGTTCGCCCTCGCTTGTTATGACAGAATGCTCAGTAGTGACGCAAAAGGATGTCTGGGACGGACTCCAAATCTGATGGTTCCATGGCCTTACCAATAAACTGGTTATATTGGACCACCTAGTCAAATGAGGGAGGGAGGGGAGTAGTTCCAATCTGGAACAAGTGTGTCCCAGGCAGCGTGTGGTGGGTGTAGCTGTAGCAAAGACGATGGACGAAGGATAAATGTATCCAAGTGAATGGGACAGCAATGTACATAGGTGATGCAAGGGGATGAACCTTCTCCAGCTCAAAAACTACCCACCCATGCTCCAACCAGGCGCAGGGGCTTTGCTGATATCAGCAGTGGCACATGGTGGTCAATGGATGGGCAACGGAAGCGGATAGAGAGTGGTGACATCAGGTATGGTGGGGGAGCAAAGAAGATGAGTAGGAGGAGGGTGGAGGTTACGAGGAAATAAACTAGAATAGGGATCCAAAAGCGACATAGTATAATGGACCCCGGGTTTCTATTAAATTGTGGTCCACCATTCTAGTTCCCTCAAACCACTATGCCTAGCCTCTGGAACGAGTCCTTTGCCCGTTCTGAGAACTGGTCCCACATCCTGATTTGCCACTCTGCATATGCTACATGACCAGGTTTAGCCTCCATTTCATTGGCATCTCAAAAACCCTTCTAACACTTAGCTTGATATTGAAAATACTGAACTGTCCACTTCATCTCAAGGTGCACCAGAATATCTTCTTCTATCCACCTATTGTACATGGCTTTTTCTCTTACTACATTTGCGGCCGTATCCTGTTATGTAGAGTTAATCAGCATTCAAAAAAGCATATATTCCCGGGATCCCGGGGGCCCGGGGACTTACTGAGTCTCTTCCTACTTCAGACCCACCAATAACCAAGTAGCAGTTCCTCAAACCACTCAATTTCTTGTTTCCTGTTGTGATAAATGCAGCTGGATTTCTGCTTTGCTGGGTAATTTTGCCAAAGAGACTTCATATATATCCATGGCGTCTTCTTTATGCAGCTGGCTTCGCTGTGCTTTTTTTCCTGGGCAATCCAGGCCTCTGTGTCCTCAGAGTCTGTAGTGGAATTGATGTTTTTGAACGCAAGCTTGCTTGATGGCAAGCCTTGTTGAACCTTTTTGAACTCCTTGCAAAGTGCCGGGACTAGGCATGCACTTAGTCATGAATATGGGTGAGTTATTGAAGCCCAGGACCTACCCATTTGTATAAGCTTCTTCTAATTGGAATCACCCATGTGGTTGTCCAATATTTCTTGCTTATGTGACTTTCTCATAGCCCGGGTGCTTTGAGAGACTTCATTGAGGGGAGCCCAAAGTGTTTCTGATATCCCACCATCAACCTGCCCAGCCCCGGGGATGAAGTTAGGGGCGTATCTTGGGAAGCAGATGTCTTGATGTCCATGCACATGAAATAATCCAATGCCCTTGTACATGGATACACCACTGGGGACCTGAAGATAAGGACTTTCAAGGACCCTCTTGTTTACCGTATTGGCATATTATATTGTAGAGGATTATGACTGAGTCAATCCTGGCCAATGAGGAAAAGGACTGACACAGGGAATGGTCTATGTTCATTTAGCTATAAAGAGTGAGCAATTGCCACAATCACAAATATGTGGGCAACTCACTGTTCACCTTTCTGAAGATCTACTACAGCACCCAGGCAAAATACTCTATGCCAGGCACAGGCAGTAGCACCAATCCCGGTAGCATCAAGGTGCTGTCCTTGTTTGCCAGGTTACAGCTCCATGGTCATTACAAGTAGACCCCACTTGATTTTTTTTTGGCAATTTTGAGGTGCTCCATGTACGGTTGGTTTGCCGTCAAGAATGCTGTGCCATCGGCAAATGGAACATCATCATGGGTGTTCTTTGACTTCATGCACTCTGTGTTAAAGTTTCTGTCCATGACAAAAGTCCTCAAGTGATACTGCCTGAGGGGGTCCTGCTTCCAATCAAGCAAGACATTGATACCCAGCTGAGGGAAAGCCAGGCAAAACAATGCTAGAGACCCTAGGGAAGGGTGACAGCCAGGTTAGTGTGCAAATCCATGCCAACACATATATTTCAAATATCTCAACTGCTGGGACACCCTCATGAACTCCTGATATCTATTCTAGAGGGGGGAA
>NW_006763291.1:454362-456672 GCF_000218685.1 Serpula lacrymans var. lacrymans S7.9 | reverse complement strand
CCCTCCAGCAGTTGTCCTCTGCTACACTGTGGTTGTCATCACGCCCCAGGCATGGTTTCCCTGCGTGGCCCAGATGAATCACCAAGCCGGCTCTATAAGGCCAAGAAGGTTAAAAATGTGTGCCCACCCATTGCTCAACTCTATGAAATGGTAACCTCTGGTGAGCATCCCTGCAGCATGACATGCAATACTCTGGGTTCCCCAAATATTCTGTGCATTACCAAGTTCCTTCTCTCACTAAACAAAGGCTGCAAGTCTGTCCCAAGGACCGCCCCTCTTCCTGCATGAGGACTTGCAGATACTCTAAACAATGATCCAGCCATTGTCTCATGTAATCATTTTGTGACTAAACCAATTTCAGACAAATAATAGTAGGTGTGCTTACTCAATGGACTTGCCTTCCTTGGAGGTATAAGCAATGGCTGAGAAACACAATGGTCAATGTCCTGGATGGGGAACATACCATGTTTATGAGGAGTTTGATGGGGTGTTGACAAAGTTGATCGGGATATGCAATCTTTCACACTTATTTGTTTTGTACTCACACCTTTGCTTATTTTAGACTCCTTCCAATCTACTCTTTGTAACGCTGGAGCCAAACATTGTGAGGAGCTGCGGGCCCATGCTAAATAGTTCTGCGGAGAAGAGATGATGTTGTTAAACCAGATGCCAGTTTAAAGATGCTCATATAAGATATTTATGATAGAAGGCAGTGATTGATATAGAGCCTATGCTTCTAATTTAAGTTAGCTTCTATGACACCTAGGCCTCACAAGGCTAATTAACTCAATGGACCTGGCACTAAATTTCCATATATGGAAGCAATATATCAGGGAAGGCATTAGCTGGGAGGTACCTGACACTTTCCGGGCCTTAGCCAAAGGCCCAGTATGGAGTTAAGGTGATAAGATCATTGCTCAGATCTGACAGAAGAGCCAAATATTTGCTTGGAATGGATGAATGTGGTATTAAATTGACTGAAAATTTGCACTCAAATGGAAAAGAAAAAGATAGTGCTCGTCTTCAAATACGCACCTCACTTTTAACTAGTACCACATTTAATCATGCCTGAAGTACAGCTTAATGACGCCCAGATTGAAATACTCAATGCACATTTGGAAGAGTTCTGGGGTGCAAATTCTCTACAATGGGAACGTACACTTGATGATACCTGGGATGAAGTCAGGGAAAATTTGGGAGGACATGTACTAACCAACATCAAGGATTTAACTGACATGAAGGAGGTAGGTAGTATGATCACTCTTAATTGTCAAAGTATATCATCATGTTTACAATTAATATTGCAGCGGGTCAGGTGTTGGTTGTACAACCACACACCATGGGCAGGACCGTGCAAGAGACTGTCTGACTCAAGCCTGATCCACCCTTGAACATGAAAATCTCACCTGCAGCACCGGTTTTGCCAAAATGCCACCCACGTACAACACACTCAACTGCAAGTTGCTTGGTTGGTATCATTGTGAGTTGGTAAATGATGAATCATCTGGACTCATACCAATATTATAAGATACATGTATGTTACAACATAGTTTCTCTGCTCTCAAACATTTAACTTTTTTGCTCGTGAATTCCTGTCTGGCACTGAATCTTAATTTTGGCTTCAGAGTCAATGCCCAACTGGCAGCTACAATAGCCACAGTTCAAAACTTGCCCCACACATTGACGTCCTATTTACTACTCAGGATGCTGAACCTGGATACTTGGGTACAACACAGACATGAGCCTAGGATAAGACATCAAACAATCCGAGGACAGCAACCAAGACACAGAAAACACTCTCACCTAGTCAATGCAAAAGCCGTTGCACCCCCAGGTCTTCCTCGCAATTGCTATCAGAATGAATGGCTGCAGTCTTTAGACAAAAAAGAATTGAGGAGACTCCAAATGAAAGACCATTTGTATAATTTTAGCATACAGCTCTACAAATCTGCAGAAGTTCCACAACTAACAGAACCAGCACAGTACCTAAATTTGAGCACGAGCTCAGCACAACGTGCTAGAGGGACTATGCTGATGGATGTCCACAAGCATGGCTTTCATACTCAACCTCCATCAAGCAATATTAACATATGTTCCACGTCTCCCCGCCATGCCACCAATACAAACCGAGGAGAATGAATAATCCACCCCTGCATCAGCCTTGTCATCTAATCAAGCCATTTGCTTTGATCTGCCTCCAAGTTTGAGACAACAGCCAGTTTTAGAATTTACTTTAAACGGAAGATATGTGCATAGGCTCACTTCTGGACGGCAAATCATAAACACCCCTTCTGTTCTCGTATCCTAGAC
>NW_006763291.1:414454-454262 GCF_000218685.1 Serpula lacrymans var. lacrymans S7.9 | reverse complement strand
ACAAGATCTTCCTCAAGAAACTGGAACAGCGCCAATGGTACAACATGCTCAAAGAATAGTACACCCTTCTCTTGTAGCAACTACTACTCCTGGAGCATCTATTCAGGAGGGAATTGCTCATTTGCGGTCTGAACTGCCAAGCAGTTGGGCTTGTACAATCCTGTGCCATGCGGCACTTTCCATTTTGTTCAAACTCCACCTTCTCACGCTGTGCTGCCTTTCTTTATTTTTAGCTACAAAGTATCTCACGCAGTGGAGCTGGTTACACGGGCTGCGCCCTATAACATCATCAGCCACTGCTTCCATCAACTGTATAGTACACATGTACAAACAATCTGTAGTAGTATAAATACCCAATAGAAACAGGAGACTCCTCAGCGAGTCCTCCTGTTGTTTACCCACAACTCAGTCCTATCTAAAGGGTAACCACTCCCCTCACTTCCTTATAGCTTTGCCTGAGTTGTGCGCCAGAGTATATAAACTC
Source organism: Serpula lacrymans var. lacrymans S7.9 (assembly GCF_000218685.1). Lineage (NCBI taxonomy): Eukaryota > Fungi > Basidiomycota > Agaricomycetes > Boletales > Serpulaceae > Serpula > Serpula lacrymans. The sequence continues at coordinate 453,778 of NW_006763291.1, read as the reverse complement.
TTGGTTGTAACAGATACCCAGAGCTGCTGAAACCAAGGGTAGGAAAGTAGCTTGTCAGCATCTGACGTCTTTTCCGCTATAATTTTTTAATAACCACGTCTACATTCTTGATTGTCATGCACCCATGTTATTTAAGATGGCAATGATCTTTCAGTTGCCAACACTGGATTTTATGTCACAAATGTAAATGGTCTTTGGATGTCTATGCCATTGTATGAGTCTGAATCACTTTTAGCTCCCTGTTCAAGGTTCAATACTGGTGAGATTATATCCACTAACTCATATCTTAGTCAATCAGGAAGCCCATACCCCGCAGGTATGGCGGCTATGTGTTGTTTAGGACCACAATTATTTGTATCTTCCTCGTTGTCTTGTTGATAAAGTGTTTGATATGGGATAGCTACCAAAGCTTCTTTATCCTAGGGTTACCGGAAGTTTACAACCTAAGCTGGACAACATTTAATAACCTAGTTTGTTCGTGGGGTGGAAGTTAATTATCCCTTTTGTTGTGAGTATGTCGATAGTCCTTGTGCTCTGGAAGACTAATGTGACAATGGTAGATATGTCCTTGGTGATATAAAGGACAAGTGGTAGTATGTGAATAGAAGTATGAGGGTACGTGTGAGTTTGAAGTGTTATGTGACTAGCTTCAAGATATAGCCAACACTAGGTGTGACAATGATAGTCCTCACTTGTTGAGAGACTAATCGAATAAAGATAATAGTATCCTACACTTGATAAAGGACAAACTACAATACACTGATGGTCAATAGCAGGGTGAAGCAATACTTGACCTTGACTATGCTTTAGTGACTGACTGCAGATGAGCTTACACCAGATCAATAGATGACTGATATAAGTTTGAGATGAACTATAGAATACTAGAGCTACTTGTGGCAAATAATAAATAATCACAACAAGTAATCATGCTTGGACTACTGTTATCTGTGACAGACGTGACTTGACAACTAAGCTTCCTAGGGTGGGCAATACCTCTTATATGCGTCCTATGCGAAAGCTAGTTGACTTCTGAGTGGTTGTCCACTTATGTGGGGACTGCTTCTAAGTATAAGCTTTTTTTTTTTATTAGGTGGAAAGTTGGCCTCTTATATACCTTTGGCTATAGGGGCTCCTTCTTAGTTGGTAATTACAAATGGTAGTACCAAAATATCTAATGGAAATTCAAAAGGCCAAAATCATCTATTGGGAATCTAGATGATTGTAGAGTGGTCTTTTTGAGACTAAGAATAGAAAAGTAATTTGAAAATGTGGAGCAAAATATGACTCAGTCAGGCACAGTATTCTATTTATAAGAAACAAATGCCAATTCAGCCTTCTCCACAGTAAAACAAGAATTTTTGGAGAATTTCCTTATTTGGAAGCCCTCCAAAAGTATTCAGACTGATAGGGGCATGAAAGTATTACCTACTCCCCAAAAACCGAAGTGATTGGTGAAGTAGTTATTGAGAAAAAGGCAGATTATGTCATGGGAAATTCACTTTCCCTTTCAGAAACTGACCATGTGCAAGCCATGTGGTCAGATTTCAGTGTGGCTGCCAGTGGCTGACAGTAAGCGTGATACAAGCATTTTTGTTTGGCTTATATCTCCAAAACTAGCGGTCATCAAAATATAAAACTTTGTGACATAGTACTTTGGAATGTGTGCTTTAAGATGAGGTACTTTTTGCGGGGTACAATATGTCGTGGATTGCCATGTCCATACATGAAACATTTTTCATGTATGACACCGTATGTATTGTTCTGATAAAAGCATAGCTAGTCAGTTGATATTACCGTTCAGCTTCTACCCCTGATTGCACCATGCAGTGAGTTTGTATGCATCAGCAGTGATCAATTAATCGATGTTTCTAATCTAGTCTGTTCACTGGTTGCTGTAGCACACATAGCAAAACCAGGCGCAACAATTCTGGAGTCAAGTGTACTCCCATTTGCAACGACCAATTGAGCTATGGACTTGACAGTCAATGTAGTGGCTGCTAGCAGTATAGTGTATTGTCTCTGGCAAGTGAACAGGAAATATTGTACATTCAAAGGACACACATACAAAACTACCATTTCAATGATTATTGAGTCAGGAAAGGGAAAGGTGGTGGTAGGGATTACCAGGGGTGTAAAGGATCTGCAGAGGAAGAGCATAGAGGAATGGTGCAAGCGGTGCAGGCTGGACAAGTCTGCCTGCACCATAAGCAGGAGTAAGCAGACAAAGAAGTGGAGGACGTCCTGCAACAAGTGCGTCTTGGACAACAACACAAGCCTGGGGAGCAAGTCCCGGAACCCCGTGGCCTCAGAGCCAGAAGTGCCAAACCATCCCATCAAGATTGGGCTGCCCCGGGGAGCACCCAAGCTGGTCCAAGAGCCCCATGGAACAACCGGGACCCAATTCACAATCAGGGTCCCCCCACCTTCACAAGCAGTGATCCCGGCTTCTGTTCACCACACTCCCCCACCTCCTGCACGCCTTTAATCCCCTTGTCCCCCTCCACAGGCGCAAGCCCCATCCCAGGAGTCAAGGAGGCCTCCCCGGGTGTCCCATAGAGAACCCAGGGAGATGGATGCCAATGCAATCCATCCCGGCCCGGAGCGGATCGCCAGGATGAGGGGGGCCATCCCTTCTCCTGCCATGGAGGTTTTGGATGCCATGGAAAGGCTGCCATTGCCATCCCCCAGCCCCCTTCCTATTTGTCCCCGGGAGACTGTTGATGCCCCCCTGGACATCACACTCCCTTGACCCAACACTCCCTTTGACTTCCCATTGTTGATGATGAGAACTGTTGTTAGGAAAAAACCACACACAAAACAAACTAACACACAATCCTCCCAGGTTCCATGGAACTTGTTTATGGACTTTGCCTCCTAAAACAGTGGAGTGGTCTGGTTGTTCGTGGGGTGGTACGTATAACGATCCTTCAAAGTAAAACCCAGAGATGTATGGGTGTGGGTTTTGAGGAGGAGGGATAGTTGGAATATGGAAAGATAGGGGCTTTGTGGTGAGTATAGATGAGCACTACCTTGCTAATCGTAGTACAAGGTAGGTTTGAGAATGGCAATGTGATGAGGTGATGAAGTTCCCAGTGATAGCAGGCTCCTGACGCACAGACTGTAGTGCTCAGAAGGACTCTAATTGAAAGGGATGACAATCACTTTCAAAGAAAGTGACGAGTGACGATGACAGCAGTTAACAGTGATAGCAGTGGGAAGTGTTGTGACCACACTGGATCACAAGTAGTAGTGAGTAGTGAACTTGAGATTAGAGAAAAAGTCTTGGAATATATCAATATTGTTTTTGATTTACAATGCAATGCAGCGACTTACCAGAGTTAAATAAGAGAAAGAGCAGCTCTAAACAGCATGATGCAGAGCTGAGCCAAGCTGAAAAAGCGCTCAGAAGCGCGCCAGCATGAGGGGCAGTGATGCAGCAAAGAAGCGACAGCGCAGAGCATCAGCACGGCTGGTACAGGCTAGGTTTTTTGTGTACAATCTGCAAACCAGCCATGGCTGGTTCAGCACAGGAAACTTTTATCTTCATCCTGAACCTGTAAAAGAAAAACAATGATTTTTTTCTTCTTTCATGATGTAGTGCTGCCGCAAAACCTACAAAATAAAAGGAACTATTGTGGTGGTAGCCAAAGCCGACCTGCACCAAGATTTTTGTCTCGTGTTAGGTCAAAGCTGTTCCAAAGCTTCACCGGTGTTCCACATAAAACCGGCAAGCGGATCACTTTGCCATGTTGGGTATATCTTAACAAATTTCCTTGCAGAAATGTTGTAAGAATTCTCAAGACTGTCTTCGTCCTCAGAGTGTTCTGGATTGGACTTATCAGAGCTGACACTTGGGATCCCAGGCACTTCACCAGATTATAATGCTTGTTCAGATTAGTTTCTTGAGTGATGATCTTGAGTCGAGCCTTGTATAGCTAAAATGGATGACATTAACAACAATAAACATTGTAACATGACGAAGTTCTTATCCGTGCCTTTCTAGTACTACGTGAAGATTGTTGCAACATCTCTAGTTGCTTGGGGACTGAAGGATGAGTTACAAAAGAACAATATTCGGATTTCACATGTTTAAGATGTCGGTAAAACAAAAACTCAATGTATTCAATAGTGAGGTATTTGTTAGGGATGGCTGGAAATGGATAAAACCTCAAGTTTTGAACACAGTGTTGGAAATCTTTTGCGAAGATATTGACACAATGACGGTTGAAGGGCAAATTGCAGGATTAAGGCAGGTCAATTCTGAAATTTTGCGGTGTCACCTGGATTCTCCCCGGTGCCAGGCATTCAAAGTGGTCATTCTCTTTATCAGATGGTGGAGGAGCAATTGATGATAAATGCAAATATCCAGATATCTTTAATAACCGTAAAAGATGTGCCTTGGTTTTTTTCTGACGGTGAATCAGATTTTATGATATCAAAGGATTAGTTAGTGCACTACTCACCCAGAAATTAACATGCTCAGACTCGCCTGCATAGGGATCTACACCTACTCGGTGCAAATCTCCCGCTTGAGGCTTAGAACGTACAGAATTTGAAGTAGTGGCAATGGAATGACCCCATTTCTTTGCAAATCCTTGCTATGCCTGCATTGCCTGATGCATTTGCCTCAGTTTCTTAGCACAGGGGCTGTACTCATATCTCAAGTCGATCAACGGCCTCCAACTCCACATTGTTGCTCCTCAACAGCAGTTCACTGAAGGAGTAATTGGTCTATGCCTTATCTTCCTCATGCAAGGTCTCAAGGTCATGTTCAGGTGTGTTGGGTCTGCACATTAGTATCAAATGCTATACAACTTACCTTCTGATTAGAAAGAGATAGGGGAAGCTGTATTCAACTGCCTGCAAAGTGCGAGCTTTAGCGTGCAACCTGAAAACCAAGAATCGAATCAAGTCCGTCGTTTTTGTTAATTCATTTTCCTCATTAGCGTAGTTGCAGGCAGGCATGGGGCACCAAAGTGCACCTCTCTCTTTGTTGGAAGTTAGCCAATTGCAGTACCAACAACAGCAACCTTCAGTGGTGAACAGCTTTGGCGCAAGCAGAAGTAGGATGACCAACAAGAATGTACCAGATATATGGATATTACAAACAGAAGATAAGAAGAGGTTTGTAGATACTTTTTGTCAATTGAATCCCGCAGAAGGGACAATAGAGAGTTTGTATTGCACATCATATTTTATAGCTATTATGCTGACATTTTTTAAAAACAAACAAATATTACAGTGGCACAAGCATAAGGCTTCTTTTCATGACTAGGTGTTCTTGTAGAAAGCCTCCTGCAAATATGGTTGGTTTGTGCAATGAACTGTCCTCTGGTTCACTTGGTCTCATCTCCAGCTGCAGTCAGCTTTTGGACACGCAGAATTGTAACCCATTGGATGAAGATAATTTTTGCGTAGCTATGCATATGATCTCACTTTTACGATCCAGTAGTTTGACATCAATACCCACATGGATACCCCCTGCGCTGTATATCACCTCAAGAAAGCCACTTTCACAACCTTTAACTACGCCAAGCCTGTATATAACTCACTTGGTGCGCACCAGAGTGGAGAGCTGGTTTCAACAGTTAGATATCAAACACACTGGTTATGTTAGGAAGGATTCTCTTATACCCCATTATTAAAGGGGAAGACTCCAATAATAGTGGTAAATTGCATTATGTATGATATCATAATTAAGTAGATCTTTACTGCTGACTTATAAATCTGTCTATCCAGGAACTTGGTTGATCCCAATAAACAAAACATTCTAGATTTGCAATCTATCACAATCATCTTACACCTCGTTGAATCCGCTGCAGCTGGTGAAGTGCTTCCAGAGACGTTGCCTCAGAATATTGTTCTCCGTGACAATGCTTCTGGGAGCCACACAGGGGCCGATAGGTCCAGGATCTAGGATTTGTTAGTTTAGTCCTATCTCCAACCGCCAGATGATGCGCCAAACAGGGTGATATTGCTATCCACTAAAGATATATTGCAACCAATGACCAGTTTGTACCAGGTAATGTCAAATGCTTCAATGTTTTACTGATGTTCATGAATTTTCTGTAGGCTATCCCTGCTCAAGTTGATGCAAGTGTGGATGGAGGAGTAAGCAATCTATTGGCTGCAGTGAGTGAAATGCTGAGTTTCTACTTACCTTTGGTTGAGGCTATCATTGTTAGATATTGAAGGAGCATTCCCGTCATGAGAAGGGAAAGGCTGCTGAAGACAACACTTTGGTAAGTCAGGAATAGAAAAGCCTCAGTCAATATTCTGAATATAATGAATTTTTAGCCACTCCCTACTGTTTGGAGCCAGTGTAAGGACACGTGCAATGAACCAGTTAACAAAATGGGTAGAATGTTTAGTGCAGTGTCTCAACAGTTTGCTGCCCTAACTCAAATATTAAAAGCGGGACATTTCAATGTCCTGGACATTAATAGTTGTGTGCAATGGTACAGCTGTTGTTGTCATAGGCAGTATTTTGGAAGTTGAGTAAACGGGGGTATGCTAAAGTAGCCTCTGTAAATACCGAAAATGTTAATAATGCAGATGTACCACCAATGGTAAAGCTATGCTTGTAGGCCTTTTGGTTTGTTTATCAAGTGTGATTGCCTGTCCTATAGGCTGACTAGGCGCTGACTGAGGCCTGAATTGATGTACTAAGTGGTTTACTGCGCCACTAATTACATTAGATAGCAAGCTGGTTGCGTTAATTGGTGCTGGTGCTACAGGAATAATTGTGCCATCTATGTCCACGGTTGGTGGGCGAGCATTGCAAAAAGTGGAACTTGTCTATGAATTATATATTTGTAAGTACCAATTGAAAGAGTCCTCACAATATACACTCACCTCTACCAGACTATTATCTTTATTTCTTCCTCCTGATGCAACGGGACCAATACTTGACGTAGACAAAGGATTTGGAAACATCTAGGATAATATTTATATATACTGAGCTGACAATGCACCACAGTGGAAACTGCAGTACTTACCTGTAATAATTGGTGCATCATCAATGAACCACGGGGTATTTGGTCTATGCTAACCAGTTGTTGGTTGTGTTTGTGGGAGGTAGGCAGCGCTGAATTGCGGGATGGCAAAGATACAACTTGCCAAACAATCTTCAAAGATAGGCATGCTTTACTGCTTGGAAAACACTTACATTGTTTGTCCTTATCTGTTGCTCTTCTCCTTTGTTTCCTCTTTGTAATTCGGTTGTGGTGAAAATTTGTGCGGTTGAGTTGCTCCCTCCAATACATCGCCATGCTGAGGTAACACTATCAATGAAAGAAGATGAAGCCTAATGACAGTGAGTCTCAGCAGGACTTGGATGAAGGAAGGTAGTCAAATATGCTTACTTGGCTGTCCTCCTTTTGCGTATGGGATCTGTCATCATCTTCTTGACCATTGGTTCTCGCTTTACCTTTGTTTCTGACTTCTTTCAATACAGCCAGGTTGTGTGCCCTGCCAGATGTTGCAAGACCTTGTGAGATCCACTTTCTTTTGGGCGGCTGGGGCGGTGGAGTAGGCGGTTCCTGAATAGCAAGGGGGTTAGTTAGTGACAGTACTATCATAACAAATAGAAACAGAACCTGTTGTAGTGATGATTCCTCTGAGTACCATATTGACTTTGAAGTGTGGAAGCCTTGACGCCAGGAGTCTTCAAAGGGTTTTTTCCCCAATATAGGGCCAACACTTAATTCACCCTCAGCAGGGTGTGGATCATGTGGATCCATTAATATGGGAGATAATCAAATACTCACCTCTTATATTATGATTTGTTATAGATATAGTGTACAGGAGGCGGATCTGCGGAAAGTAAATCTGAATCCAAAATTTGACAACAAGAAACAAAGAAAGACAAACTGTTTCAAGTTAGAAATGCTGAAAAATATGGAAAATGCTCCATCAGGTACCAACGAGGCTCAAATCCACGGTTGAACGATAATACATATATTTGTCATTTGCTAAACCATATCTAAATCAATATATGAGTGTCAGTGAGTTGAAGATGTGGCGAGAGTTGACTTGGCACAAATACTAGAGGTTGCCACGTACCTAATGTGGAAATTGCTAGAGTTGCTCCAAATCAATTGGTACTACATCCGACCTTGAGATTGCCGGTGGTGGCATATACCGAACGATCTATTCACAATCACTGTGCCAGTCGATTTAGCACTTAAGGCCTTTGTTCACACCTACTTACAGCTTATCAAAGTATGCATATAAAGTTCTGCTGTGTACATAACAGATGATGCCATCAATAGTATAGTATACATGTCTTCACGCTATCACTGTTGGTATTTTCCTCCCTCGACTAATTGTCGACTTTTCAGTCTCGAGAGAAGCCCCAGTCCCAATACCAGTAAAGCCACCACCCACAAGTTGTTTGAAACAGATTGGATAGAAACTACGCCACCGTTGCATGAGGAGTGTCCTCTTTCTGAACAAAAAGGTCCACTCCAAGTGCAGTCAAGGGAAGTTCGCCGAGTCATTCAACAGGTAAGTGTTGCATTGCTCTTTTCATTACCATGGTCCATTACAACTATCAGACAAAGAGCGCTTTAGATCACCACTACTCCATGGTGATGTTGTTGTACATGGCAGTGGAACCAATTGAAAATCCATGGGACTAATCGGAAAACACATGAAACTAATCAACCATCAAGTAAGTTAAGTTGAAAATTTTTCGATTTTTTGCCTTACTCTCATGATCCGTTTTAGAATATATAGCTATTAAAACTACTCCACAACATTTTGATGGTGGATATGCTAGACCCGCCCCTTCATTGATACCTGCTCCTTGAGGACCCCTGTTGAAACCTCCGGTGGATATACACTATTCGACGAGCTAAAATGGGATTGGACACTGTATATCCAAATTCAGGTAAGTTTAGATCTTCTTTAGATCAAGTGCCTTAGTCTTACTGCAACTGCGGATCTAGGAAGGTTTGCATGAACTATGCAAGGAGCATTTAGAGATGACTCTCCCTTACCATGAACAGAGCAGTGACACGCATATAACGTTCTTGGCAGCTGTAGCCCTGTCGATCATCGGCTTTCTCATACACCACTAATAAACCATTTTACAGGCTAGACATGGATTTCTGGTACTCAAAGCCTACAAAGGAACATGGCCAGCACGGGATTTTGCTACTATGTACCTCTAAAACACCTCTCACTGCGGGCATTGGCTTATTTAAGCCCAGCTTATATCCTGAAAACATTCAATTTTAGCTTTTTCTAGCCAATCAGAACCCAGAACTCCCATATTTTCAGGATATAAGCTGGGCTTAAACAAGCCAATGTCCGCAGTGTCTTGTTAATAGAGACGGAAGCTCAGATATCCAGTTTCTTGACCATTATTATATAACTGTACATTGGTTATCCAACCGGCTGTAGCTTTTAATATACAATAGTATGAAAGTTTACATGGGAATGATATTGTTTACAGTCACAAAAGTGCAAGTCAATAGTAACCCAATAATGATCCTCCTCATCATTTGATTATGAGATCTTTGGACATTTCTAAGGCCAATATTATAAGATTAAATTTTACCTGAGCAAGGACTCTCACCACATTAGAACTAGATCCACTTGTATCCAATGAGCGTTTAGTTGCCAACCAAGCTTCAGAGGCTTGGTCAGGCTGGAAATGCGAGAACAAGTTTAATAATTGTATGTGGGCCTTGTTCTTGTTCTGTGGTGTCAGCTCCAAAGACAAGGCATTAAATAAATGCCCATGCACTGCACCTCCTGCTGAATGTGCTCAAAAGACTTTTCCAGTTCGCAAATAGAAGCTTTTTCTGCTTGAACTGATGCCCTAGCGCTCATAAGTTGACTGACAAGCGTGTTGGCAGAAATTTGGGTGGATGAAATGTGCTTCAGGTGATTGGCTATATGTTCATGTTGACGTACAACCGCTTTTTCCAATCCTACAATACGGCTCTTGACTTTCTTGACCTTGAGGGCAGCTTGTGCCTCTTTAGTGGCCCGGATAGAGTTGGCTCCACGGATCAAATAGTTATTAGTGCTGGTGCTGATGTTTTATGGTTATCAAGCACACCTCTTCTCCACTTTGTTTTGATCTAAGATGTAGCCAATTTTGACAAACGGAAACTTCAGCAGTCTCATTTCCGAGCGAGCGATGTCATGCACCAAAATTGATTGGTAGCATGGACAGGTGTCAAGAATGAAGCGAATATTCAAAAAGACTTGCCTTTGCGCCACACAGGCACAGTGCCACGTGGAATAGTAATTAATATTGCCTTTTTCAAATCTGTGGCTGATCAGCACCACCTCTATTAGGCAATTCAGTCACGCTCACCTTTGCTTTTCCATTTGGTACTTTCTGCATTTCGGCATTTCGGCAAATTTTCGTGTTGCCACTGGCTACACATTGCATTGCACCCTCGTTTTTGTCGTTTCCTTCACTCCCCTTCCTTTTCTTAGCCCCACCATGGGCCCCTTCCTCTCCTTTTTATTCTCACCTGACGGTCATTTCTGGATCCCCATTTTAGTTCACCTACTTGTCACCTCCACCCTCCTCCTCCTCATCTTCTTTGCTCCCCCACCATTTCTGATGTCACCACTTCCTATCCGCTTCCGTTGCCAATCCGTCAACTACCACGTGCCACTGCTGATATCAGCAAAGCCCCGGCGGCCGGTCCAAATAGGGCAACAGGTCCATCTTCATGACGTCGATCTGCCATCATATACCATCAAAACATTGGTCGCTCATCTTGCCTGGTTGGAGCGTGGGTGGGTAGTTTTTGAGCTGGAGAAGGTTTATCCCCTTGCATCACCCATGTTCATTGCTATCCCATTCACTTGGGTACACTTATCTTTTGTCCATCGTCTTCGCTACAGCTACACCTATCACACGCTGCCTGGGACTCACTTGTTCCAAATTGGAACTACTCCTCTCCCTCCCTCATTTGACTAGGTGGTCCAATATAACCAGTGCATTGGTAAGGCCATGGAACCATCAGATTTGGACTAGGTGGTGGACCGGTGGCTCCAGTTTCTTTTTTTGTCAGAAGAACATTCATTTGCAGTGCAATTATTTTTGATTTTTGATTCATTTTTATGGACGCATATTTTTTTAGAATGCCTGACTGACAATAAAGGAACTGTGTTGATACTGATATTGTTTTTCTTTATCCTCTTTTTACTGCATCTTCCCATTACTTTATGATTTTCTTGCTCTCTTTCTGTTTTTGGACTTTATTTTATGGCTGTACAAACCTGTAATATTACTCACAGCATTCATTGTTCTATCCCTTTCTTTTCCTTTTTTTGACAATCTTATCCTGTACTACCTATGCAGGATTTGTCAGCGTACATTCCTTCCTTCGTGTTCTTTCTCATTCTTTTTGCACAGCTATACTGTGCATACTTTTCTTTCACTATATAAACCCATGTATTTTACCTTGTAAAACAACAAGAACTTGAATTCAGACTTTTTCTCTAATCTCAAGTTCACTACTCACTACTACTTGTGATCCAGTGTGGTCACAACACTTCCCACTGCTATCACTGTTAACTGCTGTCATCGTCACTCGTCACTTTCTTTGAAAGTGATTGTCATCCCTTTCAATTAGAGTCCTTCTGAGCACTACAGTCTGTGCGTCAGGAGCCTGCTATCACTGGGAACTTCATCACCTCATCACATTGCCATTCTCAAACCTACCTTGTACTACGATTAGCAAGGTAGTGCTCATCTATACTCACCACAAAGCCCCTATCTTTCCATATTCCAACTATCCCTCCTCCTCAAAACCCACACCCATACATCTCTGGGTTTTACTTTGAAGGATCGTTATACGTACCACCCCACGAACAACCAGACCACTCCACTGTTTTAGGAGGCAAAGTCCATAAACAAGTTCCATGGAACCTGGGAGGATTGTGTGTTAGTTTGTTTTGTGTGTGGTTTTTTCCTAACAACAGTTCTCATCATCAACAATGGGAAGTCAAAGGGAGTGTTGGGTCAAGGGAGTGTGATGTCCAGGGGGGCATCAACAGTCTCCCGGGGACAAATAGGAAGGGGGCTGGGGGATGGCAATGGCAGCCTTTCCATGGCATCCAAAACCTCCATGGCAGGAGAAGGGATGGCCCCCCTCATCCTGGCGATCCGCTCCGGGCCGGGATGGATTGCATTGGCATCCATCTCCCTGGGTTCTCTATGGGACACCCGGGGAGGCCTCCTTGACTCCTGGGATGGGGCTTGCGCCTGTGGAGGGGGACAAGGGGATTAAAGGCGTGCAGGAGGTGGGGGAGTGTGGTGAACAGAAGCCGGGATCACTGCTTGTGAAGGTGGGGGGACCCTGATTGTGAATTGGGTCCCGGTTGTTCCATGGGGCTCTTGGACCAGCTTGGGTGCTCCCCGGGGCAGCCCAATCTTGATGGGATGGTTTGGCACTTCTGGCTCTGAGGCCACGGGGTTCCGGGACTTGCTCCCCAGGCTTGTGTTGTTGTCCAAGACGCACTTGTTGCAGGACGTCCTCCACTTCTTTGTCTGCTTACTCCTGCTTATGGTGCAGGCAGACTTGTCCAGCCTGCACCGCTTGCACCATTCCTCTATGCTCTTCCTCTGCAGATCCTTTACACCCCTGGTAATCCCTACCACCACCTTTCCCTTTCCTGACTCAATAATCATTGAAATGGTAGTTTTGTATGTGTGTCCTTTGAATGTACAATATTTCCTGTTCACTTGCCAGAGACAATACACTATACTGCTAGCAGCCACTACATTGACTGTCAAGTCCATAGCTCAATTGGTCGTTGCAAATGGGAGTACACTTGACTCCAGAATTGTTGCGCCTGGTTTTGCTATGTGTGCTACAGCAACCAGTGAACAGACTAGATTAGAAACATCGATTAATTGATCACTGCTGATGCATACAAACTCACTGCATGGTGCAATCAGGGGTAGAAGCTGAACGGTAATATCAACTGACTAGCTATGCTTTTATCAGAACAATACATACGGTGTCATACATGAAAAATGTTTCATGTATGGACATGGCAATCCACGACATATTGTACCCCGCAAAAAGTACCTCATCTTAAAGCACACATTCCAAAGTACTATGTCACAAAGTTTTATATTTTGATGACCGCTAGTTTTGGAGATATAAGCCAAACAAAAATGCTTGTATCACGCTTACTGTCAGCCACTGGCAGCCACACTGAAATCTGACCACATGGCTTGCACATGGTCAGTTTCTGAAAGGGAAAGTGAATTTCCCATGACATAATCTGCCTTTTTCTCAATAACTACTTCACCAATCACTTCGGTTTTTGGGGAGTAGGTAATACTTTCATGCCCCTATCAGTCTGAATACTTTTGGAGGGCTTCCAAATAAGGAAATTCTCCAAAAATTCTTGTTTTACTGTGGAGAAGGCTGAATTGGCATTTGTTTCTTATAAATAGAATACTGTGCCTGACTGAGTCATATTTTGCTCCACATTTTCAAATTACTTTTCTATTCTTAGTCTCAAAAAGACCACTCTACAATCATCTAGATTCCCAATAGATGATTTTGGCCTTTTGAATTTCCATTAGATATTTTGGTACTACCATTTGTAATTACCAACTAAGAAGGAGCCCCTATAGCCAAAAGGTATATAAGGAGGCCAACTTTCCACCTAATAAAAAAAAAAAGCTTATACTTAGAAGCAGTCCCCACATAAGTGGACAACCACTCAGAAGTCAACTAGCTTTCGCCTAGGACGCATATAAGAGGTATTGCCCACCCTAGGAAGCTTAGTTGTCAAGTCACGTCTGTCACAGATAACAGTAGTCCAAGCATGATTACTTGTTGTGATTATTTATTATTTGCCACAAGTAGCTCTAGTATTCTATAGTTCATCTCAAACTTATATCAGTCATCTATTGATCTGGTGTAAGCTCATCTGCAGTCAGTCACTAAAGCATAGTCAAGGTCAAGTATTGCTTCACCCTGCTATTGACCATCAGTGTATTGTAGTTTGTCCTTTATCAAGTGTAGGATACTATTATCTTTATTCGATTAGTCTCTCAACAAGTGAGGACTATCATTGTCACACCTAGTGTTGGCTATATCTTGAAGCTAGTCACATAACACTTCAAACTCACACGTACCCTCATACTTCTATTCACATACTACCACTTGTCCTTTATATCACCAAGGACATATCTACCATTGTCACATTAGTCTTCCAGAGCACAAGGACTATCGACATACTCACAACAAAAGGGATAATTAACTTCCACCCCACGAACAAACTAGGTTATTAAATGTTGTCCAGCTTAGGTTGTAAACTTCCGGTAACCCTAGGATAAAGAAGCTTTGGTAGCTATCCCATATCAAACACTTTATCAACAAGACAACGAGGAAGATACAAATAATTGTGGTCCTAAACAACACATAGCCGCCATACCTGCGGGGTATGGGCTTCCTGATTGACTAAGATATGAGTTAGTGGATATAATCTCACCAGTATTGAACCTTGAACAGGGAGCTAAAAGTGATTCAGACTCATACAATGGCATAGACATCCAAAGACCATTTACATTTGTGACATAAAATCCAGTGTTGGCAACTGAAAGATCATTGCCATCTTAAATAACATGGGTGCATGACAATCAAGAATGTAGACGTGGTTATTAAAAAATTATAGCGGAAAAGACGTCAGATGCTGACAAGCTACTTTCCTACCCTTGGTTTCAGCAGCTCTGGGTATCTGTTACAACCAAGAGTTTATATACTCTGGCGCACAACTCAGGCAAAGCTATAAGGAAGTGAGGGGAGTGGTTACCCTTTAGATAGGACTGAGTTGTGGGTAAACAACAGGAGGACTCGCTGAGGAGTCTCCTGTTTCTATTGGGTATTTATACTACTACAGATTGTTTGTACATGTGTACTATACAGTTGATGGAAGCAGTGGCTGATGATGTTATAGGGCGCAGCCCGTGTAACCAGCTCCACTGCGTGAGATACTTTGTAGCTAAAAATAAAGAAAGGCAGCACAGCGTGAGAAGGTGGAGTTTGAACAAAATGGAAAGTGCCGCATGGCACAGGATTGTACAAGCCCAACTGCTTGGCAGTTCAGACCGCAAATGAGCAATTCCCTCCTGAATAGATGCTCCAGGAGTAGTAGTTGCTACAAGAGAAGGGTGTACTATTCTTTGAGCATGTTGTACCATTGGCGCTGTTCCAGTTTCTTGAGGAAGATCTTGTACTTCAGGTGGTCTAGGATACGAGAACAAGAAGGGGTGTTTATTGATTTGCCGTCCAGAAGTGAGCCTATGCACATATCTTCCGTTTAAAGTAAATTCTAAAACTGGCTGTTGTCTCAAACTTGGAGGCAGATCAAAGCAAATGGCTTGATTAGATGACAAGGCTGATGCAGGGGTGGATTATTCATTCTCCTCGGTTTGTATTGGTGGCATGGCGGGGAGACGTGGAACATATGTTAATATTGCTTGATGGAGGTTGAGTATGAAAGCCATGCTTGTGGACATCCATCAGCATAGTCCCTCTAGCACGTTGTGCTGAGCTCGTGCTCAAATTTAGGTACTGTGCTGGTTCTGTTAGTTGTGGAACTTCTGCAGATTTGTAGAGCTGTATGCTAAAATTATACAAATGGTCTTTCATTTGGAGTCTCCTCAATTCTTTTTTGTCTAAAGACTGCAGCCATTCATTCTGATAGCAATTGCGAGGAAGACCTGGGGGTGCAACGGCTTTTGCATTGACTAGGTGAGAGTGTTTTCTGTGTCTTGGTTGCTGTCCTCGGATTGTTTGATGTCTTATCCTAGGCTCATGTCTGTGTTGTACCCAAGTATCCAGGTTCAGCATCCTGAGTAGTAAATAGGACGTCAATGTGTGGGGCAAGTTTTGAACTGTGGCTATTGTAGCTGCCAGTTGGGCATTGACTCTGAAGCCAAAATTAAGATTCAGTGCCAGACAGGAATTCACGAGCAAAAAAGTTAAATGTTTGAGAGCAGAGAAACTATGTTGTAACATACATGTATCTTATAATATTGGTATGAGTCCAGATGATTCATCATTTACCAACTCACAATGATACCAACCAAGCAACTTGCAGTTGAGTGTGTTGTACGTGGGTGGCATTTTGGCAAAACCGGTGCTGCAGGTGAGATTTTCATGTTCAAGGGTGGATCAGGCTTGAGTCAGACAGTCTCTTGCACGGTCCTGCCCATGGTGTGTGGTTGTACAACCAACACCTGACCCGCTGCAATATTAATTGTAAACATGATGATATACTTTGACAATTAAGAGTGATCATACTACCTACCTCCTTCATGTCAGTTAAATCCTTGATGTTGGTTAGTACATGTCCTCCCAAATTTTCCCTGACTTCATCCCAGGTATCATCAAGTGTACGTTCCCATTGTAGAGAATTTGCACCCCAGAACTCTTCCAAATGTGCATTGAGTATTTCAATCTGGGCGTCATTAAGCTGTACTTCAGGCATGATTAAATGTGGTACTAGTTAAAAGTGAGGTGCGTATTTGAAGACGAGCACTATCTTTTTCTTTTCCATTTGAGTGCAAATTTTCAGTCAATTTAATACCACATTCATCCATTCCAAGCAAATATTTGGCTCTTCTGTCAGATCTGAGCAATGATCTTATCACCTTAACTCCATACTGGGCCTTTGGCTAAGGCCCGGAAAGTGTCAGGTACCTCCCAGCTAATGCCTTCCCTGATATATTGCTTCCATATATGGAAATTTAGTGCCAGGTCCATTGAGTTAATTAGCCTTGTGAGGCCTAGGTGTCATAGAAGCTAACTTAAATTAGAAGCATAGGCTCTATATCAATCACTGCCTTCTATCATAAATATCTTATATGAGCATCTTTAAACTGGCATCTGGTTTAACAACATCATCTCTTCTCCGCAGAACTATTTAGCATGGGCCCGCAGCTCCTCACAATGTTTGGCTCCAGCGTTACAAAGAGTAGATTGGAAGGAGTCTAAAATAAGCAAAGGTGTGAGTACAAAACAAATAAGTGTGAAAGATTGCATATCCCGATCAACTTTGTCAACACCCCATCAAACTCCTCATAAACATGGTATGTTCCCCATCCAGGACATTGACCATTGTGTTTCTCAGCCATTGCTTATACCTCCAAGGAAGGCAAGTCCATTGAGTAAGCACACCTACTATTATTTGTCTGAAATTGGTTTAGTCACAAAATGATTACATGAGACAATGGCTGGATCATTGTTTAGAGTATCTGCAAGTCCTCATGCAGGAAGAGGGGCGGTCCTTGGGACAGACTTGCAGCCTTTGTTTAGTGAGAGAAGGAACTTGGTAATGCACAGAATATTTGGGGAACCCAGAGTATTGCATGTCATGCTGCAGGGATGCTCACCAGAGGTTACCATTTCATAGAGTTGAGCAATGGGTGGGCACACATTTTTAACCTTCTTGGCCTTATAGAGCCGGCTTGGTGATTCATCTGGGCCACGCAGGGAAACCATGCCTGGGGCGTGATGACAACCACAGTGTAGCAGAGGACAACTTGCTGGAGGGTGATTCCAAGGGGGACAATACCCAGGACAATTTTCCATGTGCCCCATCAGACAATGAGGAAGGAGAATTATGGGAAGACAAAGAAGTAATCACAATGGGTGATATGCCCAAAAAGACTGGCTCCACTGACATCAATGGCAACACAATGATGCTTCTGGTAGACAGATCTGGCGTGCATCACCCGCCTGTTAAATGGTGTAGCTGTCTCAATGCTGCTTGCTCGGACGTTCAGCTCTTGTCCAATGGGTTGTACCCAGCAAGTCAGAAGAAGCCCCAAACAGCATTCACCTTTGCTTTACTTGATGACTTCTTAATCAATAACAAGGAATGTAAAACTCCTGCAATGACTTTCTATTCCAAGATACAGCGGGTGACAAACAGTGCATTCCCACACAAGGTCCCAGTGCATCCCTCAGTTCTAGACTTCCCGGGTACCTCAATAATATTCCCCCCTCTAGAATAGATATCAGGAGTTCATGAGGGTGTCCCAGCAGTTGAGATATTTGAAATATATGTGTTGGCATGGATTTGCACACTAACCTGGCTGTCACCCTTCCCTAGGGTCTCTAGCATTGTTTTGCCTGGCTTTCCCTCAGCTGGGTATCAATGTCTTGCTTGATTGGAAGCAGGACCCCCTCAGGCAGTATCACTTGAGGACTTTTGTCATGGACAGAAACTTTAACACAGAGTGCATGAAGTCAAAGAACACCCATGATGATGTTCCATTTGCCGATGGCACAGCATTCTTGACGGCAAACCAACCGTACATGGAGCACCTCAAAATTGCCAAAAAAAAATCAAGTGGGGTCTACTTGTAATGACCATGGAGCTGTAACCTGGCAAACAAGGACAGCACCTTGATGCTACCGGGATTGGTGCTACTGCCTGTGCCTGGCATAGAGTATTTTGCCTGGGTGCTGTAGTAGATCTTCAGAAAGGTGAACAGTGAGTTGCCCACATATTTGTGATTGTGGCAATTGCTCACTCTTTATAGCTAAATGAACATAGACCATTCCCTGTGTCAGTCCTTTTCCTCATTGGCCAGGATTGACTCAGTCATAATCCTCTACAATATAATATGCCAATACGGTAAACAAGAGGGTCCTTGAAAGTCCTTATCTTCAGGTCCCCAGTGGTGTATCCATGTACAAGGGCATTGGATTATTTCATGTGCATGGACATCAAGACATCTGCTTCCCAAGATACGCCCCTAACTTCATCCCCGGGGCTGGGCAGGTTGATGGTGGGATATCAGAAACACTTTGGGCTCCCCTCAATGAAGTCTCTCAAAGCACCCGGGCTATGAGAAAGTCACATAAGCAAGAAATATTGGACAACCACATGGGTGATTCCAATTAGAAGAAGCTTATACAAATGGGTAGGTCCTGGGCTTCAATAACTCACCCATATTCATGACTAAGTGCATGCCTAGTCCCGGCACTTTGCAAGGAGTTCAAAAAGGTTCAACAAGGCTTGCCATCAAGCAAGCTTGCGTTCAAAAACATCAATTCCACTACAGACTCTGAGGACACAGAGGCCTGGATTGCCCAGGAAAAAAAGCACAGCGAAGCCAGCTGCATAAAGAAGACGCCATGGATATATATGAAGTCTCTTTGGCAAAATTACCCAGCAAAGCAGAAATCCAGCTGCATTTATCACAACAGGAAACAAGAAATTGAGTGGTTTGAGGAACTGCTACTTGGTTATTGGTGGGTCTGAAGTAGGAAGAGACTCAGTAAGTCCCCGGGCCCCCGGGATCCCGGGAATATATGCTTTTTTGAATGCTGATTAACTCTACATAACAGGATACGGCCGCAAATGTAGTAAGAGAAAAAGCCATGTACAATAGGTGGATAGAAGAAGATATTCTGGTGCACCTTGAGATGAAGTGGACAGTTCAGTATTTTCAATATCAAGCTAAGTGTTAGAAGGGTTTTTGAGATGCCAATGAAATGGAGGCTAAACCTGGTCATGTAGCATATGCAGAGTGGCAAATCAGGATGTGGGACCAGTTCTCAGAACGGGCAAAGGACTCGTTCCAGAGGCTAGGCATAGTGGTTTGAGGGAACTAGAATGGTGGACCACAATTTAATAGAAACCCGGGGTCCATTATACTATGTCGCTTTTGGATCCCTATTCTAGTTTATTTCCTCGTAACCTCCACCCTCCTCCTACTCATCTTCTTTGCTCCCCCACCATACCTGATGTCACCACTCTCTATCCGCTTCCGTTGCCCATCCATTGACCACCATGTGCCACTGCTGATATCAGCAAAGCCCCTGCGCCTGGTTGGAGCATGGGTGGGTAGTTTTTGAGCTGGAGAAGGTTCATCCCCTTGCATCACCTATGTACATTGCTGTCCCATTCACTTGGATACATTTATCCTTCGTCCATCGTCTTTGCTACAGCTACACCCACCACACGCTGCCTGGGACACACTTGTTCCAGATTGGAACTACTCCCCTCCCTCCCTCATTTGACTAGGTGGTCCAATATAACCAGTTTATTGGTAAGGCCATGGAACCATCAGATTTGGAGTCCGTCCCAGACATCCTTTTGCGTCACTACTGAGCATTCTGTCATAACAAGCGAGGGCGAACATATTTCCTGTGGTATTTCTTATCCTGTACACCCTGAACACCTCCCTCTGGTTATTGATCCACTGTTGTTGTCCATGCCCACTGAGTCCCATATCATAGTACCCACCACAACTGTAAGTACCATTAAAACTTGTTATTCTACTTCTACAACACTCCTACTCATATGTTCTCAAGCAAACCAGTGTAAATAAAGATACAGATTTTCAACCACCCAGCTCTCCTAACCTGTTCTACTCAGCCGTTGGTTCCAGTGCTACACCGCACACACCGCAAATAACACAATTGTGGCCTCATAGCTTGGACCTCACTGTAGCCTCTAGCAGTAGTGGCTTCTCCACAAGTCACCAAGGCCGCAATAGAGTCTTTGGAAAGACTCTGCTGTACGGTCACATCAAAGGCGCTATAAGAGGTGCAGCTGAATGGTGTAAGTAAACTATTTATCCCATCAATTGTTCACTAATAACAGTTATTATGTTAATAGCTAACCTCAGGCCATCCCAAAGCTCATCCAGAATGGCGTCTGCATGATTTTCAAGATTGGTGGAAGATTTAGTAGTCTGTGTAAGTACCACATATTCATTACTCTTCTCTTTGTTGCATCTTTGTCAAAGGCAGAACATATCTCACATGAGACCAATTGTTGGCTTTTTGTGGCCACCCAGCATCCACAAGCTAATGCCCACTTCATCCATTATACATCCCCTTGCATGCATTATGAAGTGAAGGCTGAAACCAACAAGACCATCTACACCTTTTCCACCATCATCAAGAATCTCATTCTTGCACAGCGAGCCGGGGCTCTTGAGTTTGCGCAGAAGTTGTTGGATGCTAATGAACAGGGGATCAAAGCTGATGCTGAATTAGCCAGAAAAGAAGTGTAAATTGCAGAATATAGGTCCCGCTTAGGACTATCTGATGTAGAGTAGAGCCTTGGTGTACGGTACGCAATCAAATTGAATATATTACATGCACAAAACAATATTGTCTGAATTTGGCCTGATATATCTGAGCACATGGTTTTAAAGTTATTTCCAGCTTCTGTGTATATAACGTGTTTAATCCAGTACAACTTGGCTAAATCCTACAAAAAAATCTCTAACCTGGTCCCATAATTCAGAGCTTAATGAGTTTGAGTTAGAGCATGGTGGAGATGGAATCCTAGGCTAGAATGGCCCTCCAGGGTGGGGCACAGGACAAAGCTAGCTCAGAGTATAACTTTGTCTATATTTCACAAAGGCTTCCTGGTATAATCTGTATCTCTTGTATACATTGCCTGAAACACCATTTACGCGGGCTGAGACATCATGCCTAATAAATCACTGATCAGCTGATTGATTTATGGGATATTCAAAAAGCTAGTGCTTACCAAGTATAGAAAATGCCTACTTTCTGTGCCGTACCACCATAATCCACACAATAACCCCGACCCATATGCTGCAGATCCAGCACTCCCTCCAATATGTCAGGCAACAAATACAAAGCTATATAACAAAACACAATGCCTGGTCAAGTCCTTGGTGCAAGGCGATGAAGTAGGGTATGAGAGTTGAAGAGTATCGGTATAAGCGCAAATCCAAACTAATATTGAACTAGAGAATAATACATCGAGTATGTACTTCTTTATATAGTGAACGGCCATGGTCAGACTGAGAAAGGGAAAACTAAGAAAGTAGTCTGACCAGCTAGCTAACCAATAAGAAAAGAAAGAGAAAGTGGTCCGATCTATTGTATTTACTAATTGTATGAGAAAACATATTGGTAATGGGTGTGCAATTGGCTGTATCAGTAAGCCCATGAGAAGGCGCTGACTCAAAACCTTCTTCGCTTATCAATATCTCTCCAAAGTATTCCCAGACATAGCACTGGATCGTTGCTATATCATTTGGATATCTTCTCAAGGGTTTATAACGAATCTCCTTTGTTGTAAGTACGATAGGATGTGAGTGTGAATAGAGAATAAGAAGAAAAAGGATAAAAGTAATAAGACACCTGCTGTGATCTCTAGTCCAAGGGCAAGAGGAGTGACAGGGATTGAGTCTGTTAACCACAACATGACGGGAATGCGATGAGAAAAATTGATTCCTCACACAATAGGCTGGGATGAATAACCACAACAAAGCCAAAACCACAAACATCAGAATATGGCAACAAAACATTAATAAATCACCCACCTCACAAGAAGATTTACTAAGCAATCCTGGACTAATTAACTGGACACTCATCATGCTACAGGAACCTTACCATATTATAGGGTGCAGTCTGTGTGAACAGCTCCACTGCGTGAGAGGCTTGTAGCTAAGAATAAAGAAAAGCAGTGCAGCACGAGAAAGTGGAGTTTGAACAGAATAGAAAGTACTGTATGGCACAGTGTGTGAAAACTATGCTTCTAGGCTTCCTAGGAGCCAAGGGATTCTTAGAATAAAATTCTGAAACAGCATCCTGGGAATTGTCCAGATGGGCTTCTGGTTCCCACATTCTGTCCTTGTATAGCCTTTCCATTAGACTAGGAACCCTAATTGTCCATGCTTCAAGTGTCCATTCACCACCCGTTCAACTTTAATTTCTTCTTCACCTTCCTGGGTGAACACAACCAGTCCGGGCCAGTCTACACTCTGTCCTGGCAGCGGCCCTTTGTAGGGTTTCACACGGCTAATATTGACCGTGGGTACTACTCTCATTCATTTTGGGAGTTCCAGCTCCACCACATTGGGTTTTTGGTTCAAGTTCCAAGCCATTATAAATTACTCCAGATTTCAAAATGGTGCCTAGCATCTTCTAAATAATGCTGCCAGTGCTTTAGTGCTCTAATAATGGCTAGCATCTCCTTGTCATATATTTGATAGTTGTGCTCTGTAGGCAACAAACTATGCAATAAATAGGCACAAGGCCTCCAAAGGTCATTAGGGCATTTGATTGACAAAACAGCCCCAGCAAAATCAGAAGAGTCAGTTTCTAGCCAGAACTCTGTATCTAATCCGGGAAATGCTAATATGGGTGCTGTTGTAAATGCCTGTTTAAGATTATCAAAAGCTTCTTGAGTGCCAAACAACATCCTTTTTTGTGAGATCGTTCAACAATCTCATCATCTTTGCAAAGTTTTCAACAAACCTTTGGTAGAAGTTGCCTAAGCCAAGGAAGGCCCTAACTCCTTTAATGTGAGTATTTTCTGGCCAATTCAATATAGCTTGAACTTTCTTAGGATAGGCAGAAGTGTGCAGCTCATGCTCATTTGGTTTCAACAAGTTAGTTGCTGGTAGACAACAGGAGGACTCGCTGAGTCTTTCCCCATGTATTGCTGTTGTATATATACTGAAATACATGAGGTACTGTACAGTTGTAAATAAAGTTTAAAGTCTGTCGTTCAGCATGTGACCAGTCACATGGTGAGCCTAGACACTGGTCATGTGACTTGGAAAAAGTAAAAGTAAAAGTACAAAAAGGTGAAGCATAAGTAGGTGCTGGTATGTCAATTGTAACAATAATTAGCAAGGTAGTGCTTGTCCATACTCGTCATTAAGCCCCTATCCTCTGTAGTTCAACTATCCCTCCTCCTCAAAACCCACACCCATACATCTCTGGGTTTTACTTTGAAGGATCATCATACGTACCGCCCCACAGACAACCAGACCACTCCACTGTTCTATGAGCCCATACACAAGTTCCGTGGAATCTGGGAGGATTGTGTGTTAGTTTGTTTTGTGTGTGGATTTTTAACTACAACTCTCATCATCAACAGCGCCCCAGTTCACCTTGATCCAGATTTGGAGCTTAATCTACCACTTGGTGAATTTAGCCCAGTCTCCCTCAAAAGTGCCGGGGTCAGCAACAATCTCAACTTTCTTGTTGAATTTCCACTCAACAGTCCCAGTGCTCTGAGCAGCCTGGAGTTCCTTGAGCTGTGCGGTGAGATTTGTAATGTTCTCCCGCATTTGGTAAAGAACAGCATTTACATCCACCATTTGTCCTTGCACCAATATAGCAACTTGTTCTCTTGGTAAAGTAAAAAAAAGGTAACTGGGGGTCCCCACTTGCTATCTGCGGATCAACCTCTTCTTAGCTGGATATTGGATCTCAATCTCCGACTATCCACACTATGGTATTTGAAAGTTTATGTAAAAGGTAATCTGATAAACCCTGGTCCAAATGGTTCTCAGGGGGTGGTCTGCTTGTTAAGCTGTCAACCCTTCTCCAGTTTGACGGAGGCAAGTGCCCTGCCTGGTCAGAACAACGCAAAGAAGAAGCTTGCATACAATTTTCTAACCAACAATGGTTCCACACCACTGTTGAGCTAAGGTACTCCCCTTGACACTGGGGGCCGTGTAATGTTTGTTTTTGATCTCTCTAGCACCTCATCCTGAGGAGCTCACCTGCAGGATTGGGGCTCACACTTTGTTTCTGCTGGCTAGCAAAAGCTCAACACTGGTCTGGCACCAAAGTCTTACTGTTCAAAATAAAACATAGCCGGATATTGAATGGAGATGAGGCTGTGATGCCCAATCACTGTTCAAAAATCCAAGGAGTCCATTGGTGTTCCCGCCTAGAGTGAGTGTTTTATGTTTCATTCCTTTTATGTATCTTATAGTTTGTTTTACAGCCTCCCAGTGGATGGGGGCAGGATTGTGTGAAAACTGGGATAGGATGGATACAGAGAATGTGATATTGGGTCTGGTACCTAGTGATAGGTATATCAGTTTACCAATGGCCACGCAATAAGGTACATTGTTCATTTGGTGTTGTGTTTTCTCTGTTGTAGGCATCTTATCTTTTGACAGGATCATACTTGGTTCCACTGGCATATTGAGAGGTTATCTTGAAGACCAAAATGTTCAAGAATAGAGTCTATGTATGCCATTTGGTTGAGTGAAATGGTGCTTTTTTTCCTGTTACATTTTATTTCAAAGCCTAACAACCATTTGATGTCTCCCAGATCACTTATTTTGTATTCATGTTTGTAGGCAAGATTTGAAGGTAGATATTATGTCTTTTGTTTTGGCTGTGATTGACATGTCGTCTACCAATACTGCAACAATCATGTCTGTGTTGTTTCCTCATCTTATGTATATGGCATGATTGTATTCCGATCAGTGGAAACCCAGGTGCATGAACAATTTGTTCAGTCGGCTGTACCACTTAACACCAGCTTGCTTTAGGCCGTAAATGCTTTTGTTAAGTTTGACAGTTTTGCCATTCAGGTTGTTGTCCAAGGTATTATTGGGGAGCCGCATGTAGACATGTTCATCTAGGTTAGCATTGAGGTAAGCACTTTTTATGTCCTCTATTTCCCAGTCTTTAGAGATTGCATGTGCGAGGACAATTCAATGTGAGCTGAGCCTTGCAACTGCAGAGTAGGTTCCAAGATAATTGATGCCATATTTTTGGCAATGGCCATCAGCTACAAGTCTTACTTTGTATTTCAGGATCTGCCCTTTTTCATCACATTTTATCTTAGTGACAAAATGGCTTCCAATTATGTTTGATCCTGAGGGTGGAGTGGCAAGTTCCCATGTTTGGAGTTTAAGTTGCCTCATTTCATCCTCTATGGCTATGGTTTAGTGCCTGTTGTTCGAATCAGCCTTGTGTTCTTTTCCGGTGAGTGGTTTGTTTCTTGTGACTTGGTTCTTTCGCTGATATGTACCATTTTTGTAGGTAGGTTCAGTGACATTAAGGTAGAAGCTTTGGTGGTTGAGGATTTGATCAATGGGGATTTGATGGTTTGGATGCCGTTGGATATTGTGGTGGTATAGGTAAGTGGCCAAGTTGGTGGTGGAAATTTTATGTTCCGTTCTATACTGATTATTCATTTGTCAGGCCAATACATATGGTATCCTTTGCTCTGAGCATTGTAACCCACAAAATTTGCTTTGCGGGCTCGTGAGTCGAGTTTCCCCACTGATAGATCTTTAATGTATCCTTCACAGCCAAATTCACGTAGGTCTGTGAGGTCGGGTTTTGATCCTCTCAACATCTCATATGGGGTTTTACTGTCAAGGGCACAAGTTGGGGATTGATTTTTAAGCCAGACGAGGTGTTTTATAGTTTCTGTCCACAGGTACTTAGGGAGACGAGATGATATGAGCATTGCTCTTGCATGTTCTATCAGCGTGCGGTTTAGTTGTTCAGAGACTCCATTTTGTTGTGGGGAGTCATGAACGGTAAGTTTTTGTATTGTTCCCTGTTGTTTTTAGTGCTTATTAAACTTGTTGCTAGTATATTTGCCTCCTCAGTCTGAACATAATATTTTAATTTTGGCATTGTCTTTCTGCATTTTCAACCACATTTCAAAAAAGGACATAATTGGATAACATTTTATTCTTACTGGAGATAAACCGGACATGTACCTCTTGAGAAAAGTCATCAGTAAAGGTGATCATGTATTTCTTTCCTTTCATGTCCTGTACTGAAGCTGGTCCCCAGATATCTGAGTGAATGTGTTCACCATATGATTTGGCTTGGGTATATGGTTTATGACAACTTTTGCCGTCATTGCAGTGCCGCCAAAATGCGTAAAGATATCACGCAGAGGGGTTGTATCAGTGATCTGATATAAACCCTTCTTACTTGGGATGCAAGCAACTATGTGGTGTTTGGGGCTCGGCAATAGGAGTCAATACAAACCTCCTTTGATGTGGACAGATTACCCAGCCTTGTCAATTTAATTGGTAGATATCAGTATATTTGACATTTGAGGTGCGTATATTACATCTTTTAGGACAATTGTGGAGTGCTTACTACTATTAGGTAGTCAGATCATTATATCCCCTCGTCCCAAGGCTTCCAATGGAGGTCCACTGGCTATCTCAATGTTTTCAGGTTTGGTAGGGAAGAAAATGAGGAACATGTTTTTGAAAGGGCAAAAGTGCTTGCTTGTGCTGGAGTCAACAACCGTGGGTCGTTCAAAAGAAGTTTCCCAGTGGGTGATGTTGTTTGCATTGGAGTCTGATGCTATTAATGCATAGAAGTTGTTGTCATCAGATAACTTGTCTACTTTGGCCGCTTTGGCATGCATTTTTCCCTTCTCCTTCCAGTGATTTGGTTTATCAGAGGTATCATCATGGTCTCTATGTTTGCTAGCATAGTAGCCTTTTTTTCCCGCATTTGTAGCATTCTGCATTGTGCCTATATGGGGTGCTTTTGCTTGTTCTTTGAATTTTCTTTTCTTTGGTTTTAGCAGTGAGGGCTGATTCCGGGTCTTGATATCCAGTGCGTGATATTTGATAATCTGCTTTCTCAAGGATATGTGCTATTATGTCCTCTGGGGTGAGGGCTGTTTTGAATTGTTGTGAACTGGCTATAATGGCCAAAAGCATAGGGCGGTAGCTATCAGGCAATGATGATATGATCATAGCAGCAAATTGGGGGTCTCCTATGGAGCCTCCCATGCCAGCGAGGTCCAATCTGAGCTTGAGCATCTTGTTGATGTGTTTAGTTATGTCTGTGCTCTCTCTGACACTTCTAACCTCATTATCTTTCTCCACATATTGAGTTGTATCATATCACCTTTTCCCTTGTGTAGTTTGCAGAGTTTTTGCCACATAATATGTGGTTTTGTCATTTTTGAGGTGGCTTTCAGTCTATTTAACATAGAGTCTGATACAAAGTTGATGATGAGCTGTTGTGTTTTGGAAATTTGTTGTCAAAACACATTTTTTTGCTCCTCTAGCTCTTCTATGTCATCTTCGGTAGCAGGTTTTCCATTCTTGTTAAGTGGTTGCTTATTAGAGTCTAAGCTGAACTCTCTTGGTGGTGTGGCTTTTCCCTTCAAGAAACCTAACAAGTCCTTTTTCCTTGATGATAGATTCAAGTCTAAGTTTGTAGGTTGATCAATTGGTTCCTTTATCATCTAGTTTAGGAATATTGGTTCTTGAGGATTCTTGGGATGACATGTCAGAGCTGGCAGGGCTCATAACCTGACAAAGTTATAAGACTAGAATAAGAATTAAAAGACTCAGTCTTTGAATGATAGACTGTGATATATTGATATACCTAGAATAAGAATTGAAAGACTATAGTACTTTCAGTGTCATGTATTATTAATGTGTGTATAAGAATATCCTCACCTGTCTTTGAATGATAGACTGAAGTGTAATATTATCAGGAGAACAAGTAAGTATGGGAAAATCCAACATCAGGAGAGGAAGGACTTTCCCACCCATAAGGGAAAATTCTCACGTGCATCCTACAACAGTTGAGGTGGGATTATCTCTATGTGTAGAGCATCCTATTCACTGCAAGTGGCTGACAATGTCATAGGGTGCAGCCTGTGTGACCAGCTTCACTGCATGAGAGACTTGTAGCTAAGAATAAAGGAAAGCAGTGCAGCACAAGAAAGTGGTGTTTGAAAAAAATGAAAAGTGCCACATGGCACAGTGTATGAAGGTTACAAAAGAAAGTTAAAGTGGAGAATGAAATTTAAAGGTCCAAAATTGTGTATTATAACACTTCAAGCTGGGGATGACACTATTATCTCTGAGTTTACCTCAAGGTATTCTGGGTGTATAACAGATCTACTACAAGTCTCCTGTGGTTTGTATGAAGCTGATGGGGTAGTGTTTTATTTCATTCAGCCATTTACATTTTTTAATTGATTTTTATTGCTTTTTTTGCATGTAGTCTTCTCCTGCAGGAAAACTTCCAGTGTTAAATTCAGATGGTTTCCATGGCCCACCTGCCACCCTAAACAATGTTCCATTATCTAGACCTGTTCAGGTGTCATCTAGCTTATAGGAGGGGCTAGGCGTTCATGGCCACAAACTTGTAGGGGCCCAGTTCCTACATATTTAAGTACTGTAGTAGTACTTCTGAAACATCTTCTTTATATTTTTCATTTTGCTATCTCTGTATTGTACATGTTGTAGCCACTATGTACTAATACAAAATTTATTCCTACTAGCTTTTATTAGTAGTTCACCAGCTGAAAAAGAATAGTTTCACTGTGATAGTGTTGAATGGCTGCATGGGGATATTGGTTGGATAGGAGAATAGGATTTATAAAAAGGGGCACATACCAAAGTGTCTCCTATCCCATTCCTTTGGCATACATACACAAAAATGACTGCCTTTGAGCCAGAAGTCATAAAGTCTCTTATCCACAACACTTTCCCTTGAAACAAAAGAGCTGTATTTGATGCAAAGTGGAATTCAGTAGTGCGTATAATGAAAAATTGAATATGCTGGCTGAGAGCCTTACTGTGTAAGAAAAGGTTGAGCGCTAAGTGAAAACATGGACTTAGAGCCATCCTATTCCAACAAGCAGTTCCCAGCTTGCTCAGCTCTACTGGGAGGCAAATATTGTTGAATATGTAGACCACATTTACAAGACCACAAAGGTCCATGGAAACCAAAAGTCAATAAACAGAGTGGTACCATCAAACATAAAGTCAACCATACCTTTGTATGGCCCAACATTTATCCTACCAACATATTTCTATCTTGAGAAATGTCAATTCCAACCAGTAATCAAGCCAAAACTAACTTACCTCAAACCACTAAATGTTGACCATCTATTCTATTATGACAACCTAGAGGAATGCCCCAAATGCTTATTGAGTGATCAGGTTGCTTGGAGTGGCTGGACATCTACAGGCCCTAGAGATATGCATGGTTTGCAACTTGGGAAAATAGCAATGGGTACAGACTTTGATGTAAGGTGTGTAAAGGACGAGACAGGAGGAAAAAGAATGAAGGCACTGGTATCAGCTATTGTATTGCCACAACCAGTCATATCTACTGGGAAAAGTGGGAATATTGGAAAATACCACATAAGTATAGCTTTTTTTTTGTTAAACAAGGCAAAGTACTCATATTTTTGTTACAAGAATCCATTCTCATTTTCTTTAAACAATGTGGTGTAACCTGAGAGCTGTATGATTTAATTTTTGAGCTTTGTCCATTAACAACATCATCTGGACTTACAGAGAGCATCAAACATCAGTCCAAACAATTTGTGCTAATTTATTTTACACACCTATTTTCTTGCAGAACTTCATGTTCTTCAGTATAATCAGTGTGTCAAGGAGTACCTGCAAAGCTATGCAAAGCGGTGTAGTTGTGCTACCTACTTCTCTTTATGCAGTCATATTGAGGGTCTATCAGCACCAAGCTCCAACAAGGAATACAACAACAAAACCATCACTGAGGACTTGATTACTGACATATATCTTACATCTGTCAAACATGTTAGGGAAAAGAAGCAAAACAGACACTTACAGGTGAATGCATGTTCTAATTTTGGGGCCATTTCATGTGTGACAATGTATTGTATCATTACTGACTAGAAAATGACATCTGCAGGTGCCTGTTTGTCTCTTGAAAATACATTTAAGTCTGCTGGGAAAATGTCAGTTGTCAGTACAAGTGGGGACCAAACAAAGCTGATGAAAGAATGTTTATTGAAAATTATTAATGAACGGAATGAGATACTAACCTAGTTAAGCTTTCGTAAGTTTTCTTGAGTAACTAAAACACCTGACAAAAAACAGAAGCTCTGTCAGTCTCAAGCAAATGCCAAAATACAGGAATCATTGAATGGCCTCAAAGTTTGCTTCAAAAAGCTAGGAGTGGACCTACCAAAAATGATAGTAGCAGATAATTGCTGTCATGTGTAGGGGGCTATTCAGAGTATTCTTCCAGGAATGCACATTGTACTTGATGTGTTCCATTTCATGATGCGGTGAGTAGACTTTTACAATATTGCTGATTGGTGCTTGTGCTGACCTTATTTTTAGGTAATTAGCTGCTATAGTACATCAGCAAATCACAGATTTACTTTGAGGCCTTACTGGACTTATTCATGATTTTCAAGCCACATAAGGTTACCAAGATGGTTAAGACTTGGTTAAAATAAGTAAGCTTGTCAAGGTAAAATCAATTATCTTAAAAAATAAATCTAGCACTAAATCTGCCATAATAATGCAAGTGGAATTATTATTGACTTCAAAAAAATGAGTGTACTTGACCAGTTAGCTCAATAGCTGCATAAGGATTAAGGACTTTACAAATTTTTGCAGTTTTTACTCATGTCCCTTATATATAAGTTGATAAACATGTATTTATATGAGCTGCCATGATATAGTGGTATGGTGTACTTGTGTATTAATCATGTCATGTGACAAGTTAAGTGGCTGATACCATGACACAAATCAAGTCAAGTTATTATTATTATTATTTTCTCATGCCCTTTCAGACACTTTTAAGACATATTTAAGCTGAAAATAAGAAATTAGACTTTCTGATTTGCCTTACTGGATTTGTGGGTATAAGCCACCTTAAGGCTGTAATAAGGACAGTTTAAGTAAATTGTGATTTCCTGATGTAAACGACACAAAAAATCCATCTCGATCAGCCATTGCAAGCGAGATCAGTAAAGCCATTTTTAAAACATCAGCTGTTGATGGTAAAAGTGCCAAATATTGTGGCAAGGACAAGCAAGAGGTTTTCTTTCAAGAAATGTTTGAAAAGTGGTCTAGAAAGGGCAGGGCCTG
Source organism: Serpula lacrymans var. lacrymans S7.9 (assembly GCF_000218685.1). Taxonomy (NCBI): domain Eukaryota; kingdom Fungi; phylum Basidiomycota; class Agaricomycetes; order Boletales; family Serpulaceae; genus Serpula; species Serpula lacrymans. The sequence continues at coordinate 422,142 of NW_006763291.1, read as the reverse complement.
GTTAGCAGCTGCAATCAAAGTAAGGCCTTAACTGTCTACTTGTTACGATCTCTATTGGACATTTGAGGACTACTCATTTCTTTTTACTCATTGGTTATATCATCGGACCAATGACTCATTTCCTTCACGTACACTTCCGTTCCTCTTGCATTCACAGTACCTATTATAGTACTTAGTCCTCAACAGACGGACCTGCCCTAGATAGGACCTAACTGCTATCACCGATTCCTTTTCATTATAAATACCATGTAACAAGCAGTAGTATCCTCCAATACAATTCTACGCAGTTTACGCTTACAAAGCTAGACTCCTAAGATCAGACTTCTACTCAGAAGAAGACCAACTCTTGTTGGAAGACCTCCACTCAGAACTATGTTCTCAAACTTGTCTTTGGATAAGTCTCTCTATAAAAACCTCAACAAACCCTCAGACTTTGTTAAGCACTTCGTGCGTAACAAAAGAATCGTATTCCTAACCAGAAGTCCCACCTATTTAGGTTTGGGAAGAAAAAGTCAACAAGACGTTGCAACGACCAACAACCAGATCACAGAGAGCAAGAGGAAGCTCAGACAACCCACAAACAGCAACCCCACCGACGTCATCCCGACAAGAAAGGATAGCAGCACCACCTCCCTTTCCCCAACCAGACGTAACCCGACTCCACACCAGAGAACAAGCAGATGCTTTCTACAAAGCCAGAACACGTTGGCTACAGTACTACGCAGGAAGCCACCCACAGCTACTGCCCACTACACAACACGATCCCCCAGTGACCGTAGAAAACCTCTACGACGAGAATGATTTTGAAGAGTTTGCAGCAGGCGGCGACCCAATACCACCTCCCACTCCACAGATACTCCCTGCCACACCTGCTCCATCCCACATCCCACCACCATACACCATGTCTAACGCTGCAGCCCCCAAACCCACGATGATTGGGAAAATCGATGACTTTGATGAAACCCCAGATAAAGCCCAAAGGTGGATATCGTCCACCGATCTACACTTTGATATCAATGACACCATCTACAACTCCGACAAGAAAAAGGTATATGTGGCCCTCAACTACATGAAGGACGGCAACGCCGCCTCATGGAGCGAAGCCAAGATGACCGAATACAAAGAGAAGAATGCCTACCCCACATGGGCAGACTTCATGAAAAACTTCACAGCCAGTTTCAGAACGGCAAACATCAAAGGAACGGCCTTGGCCACCTTGATGAAAATGAAAATGGAACAAGGAGAAAATGCAGTAGCATTTAACTCAAGATTCATGCTAGATGCTGGGAAAAGCGGCATCAACAACGAAGCCATGATCATGGTTTATCAAAAGGCTATCCGCCCACCCCTCCTTCGCGGAGCACTCACCAGAAAGGAACTACTCACCATCGAAGACTGGATGAGCACAGTAGCGAACCTAGACGCTAACTGGATCAGTGCCAACACTATCTCGGAAGGAGCATGGGGCGCCAGAAACAAAGAAAGACAGAACGACAGAAACCGCAAAAGTGGACCATCCACCAGCACCAGAAAATTAACCAAGGATGAAGAAGACTCAAGAAGGAAAGAGGGAAGGTGCTTCATATGTAACGAGAAAGGACACATAGGAAGGAATTGTAGGAACAAGGGAAAAACTCCCGAAAGAAAGGTACGTCAAATTGAAACGGAAGATGACACCAAAACAGTGGTAGAAGAAGACAGGGTCCAAAACATCATGAGGATATGGAGGGAGTTAGGAGAAGATCAAAGAACAGAGGCGATGAAAGAATTAGAAGACGAGGGTTTTTGAAACGACGGACTACCCCGATGTTAGTACCGTCAAAAATGGCAACTGTAACAATAGCAACAATCAATGCCAACTCTTTACGAATTGATTGCTTGTTGAAACAGAAAACCATCAGAACCAAAGCCCTGATAGATTCAGGAGCTACAGACAACTTCATGGACACCAAATTCGCCATCAGACACCGACTCCCCCTCCAAAAACTCCCAACTCCCATAACATGTAAAAATGTTGACGGAACCACAAACAAAAACGGAAAAATTACGCATTGCACCTATCAGAGGATAGATGCAGGAGGACAAAACAGGTTCACAAAGTTCCTATTGACCGGACTAGACGGAGAAGACCTATTACTGGGGTTCCCCTGGTTACGAAAAGTCAATCCTGTCATTAACTGGAAAGACAAGGAATTACCAAACTCGGACAAACACTCCATCAGGATGAACCAAACAACCACGGAAACAAAAATCAGGACAACCACAGTAAACTAGGACATATACAAAACCATTCATAGATACGTATCCGACCAAACACCCTATCCTCGAACCACAATTGGATTGAAGGTCAACTTGGCAATGGAACACGCGCAAATTCGCGGAGAAAAGAAGGAGCATAATCTCCCGGATGAATATAAAGGATATTCGGACGTCTTTGACAAAAAGAAGTCGGAAAGACTCCCCAAGTGACAGGAATATGATCATGCAATCAACATGAAACCAGAATTTGTACCAACAGATTGCAAATTGTACCCATTGGCACCAAAGGAAGATGAAGCATTAACAGAATTTTTAACGGAAAACTACAGGAAGGGATACATCAGACCGAGCAAGTCACCACAGGTGTCCCCCTTCTTCTTCATTGGCAAAAAGGATGGATCACTCCGACCGTGCCAGGATTACAGAAAACTGAACGCATATACCGTGAAAGACCCCTATCCACTACCCCTGATACCCGACCTCATCAAAAAATTGAAAGGAGCCACTATCTTTACAAAACTAGATCTACGTTGGGGATACAACAACGTAAGGATAAAAGAAGGAGACAAATGGAAAGCTGCATTTAAAACCAGCAAAGGAGTGTTCGAACCAACGGTCATGTTCTTCGGCATGTGCAATTCACCGGCAACTTTCCAAAGGCTGATGAACAACAAATTCAAAGACTACATCGACAAAGGTTGGATGATCATATACATGGACGATATCCTCATCTTTGACACCAACATCGAAAGACTCCGACTTCGAACAAAACAGGTTCTACAAAGATTACGCGATAACGATCTATTCCTGAAACTAGAAAAATGCACCTTCGAAGCCAAAACCATTGAATATTTGGGAATGATTGTTTCCCACAATCAGGTATCAATGGATCCAGCCAAACTTGCTGGAATCCATGATTGGCCAATCCCGAAAGACACCAAAGGTGTAAGGAAGTTTTTAGGTTATGGAAACTTCTACAGGAAGTTTATCGGTCATTACTCTGACCTTGCCAGACCCTTGAATGCCTTACTAGAAAAGGATAGGAAGTGGCACTGGACCCAAACTGAAGACAACACTTTCAAATTGATGAAACAAAAATTCCTCGAATCCCCCGTGACACAAATACCCGACTCCTCAAAACCGTCAAAGATTGCTGCAGACGCCAGCAAATACGCCACAGGAGCTGTATTAATGCAACCCGATGACCAAGGACAATGGCACCCATGTGCATTTTTCTCCAAAACTCTATCCCCCGCTGAAAAGAACTACCAGATCTACGACAAAGAATTATTAGCAGTAATGAGAGCTTTAAAAGAGTGGAAACACTTACTTTTGGGAAGCCCCCACACAATCCAAATCCTTACAGATCACAAGAACTTGACGTACTGGCAAGAAGCCAGGAAACTCACACCACGACAAAGAAAATGGCAGCTGGAACTGTCACAATATAATTACACCTTGGAGCACGTACCAGGAACCCACATGGTGGTACCCGACGCACTCTCAAGAAGACCTGATTTATACGTTGAAACAGAAGGAGATGACAATGACACACCAATGATACCCGCCTCGGTGTTCCTGTACCACACACGAATGATTAAAAACACAGTCGAGCAAGCCATGCTTACAAACAATAATTATCCAGGAAGAACAAAGAAAGACGATTGGAGAAAAGAAGAAGGACAGTTCTTTTATCAGAATAAATTACTGATTGACGAAGTAGAAGAACAAAGACGATCATCAAAGATCACCACAATTCCCTGTCCGCAGGACACCCAGGAAGGCTCAAAACCTACCAGTTGATCAAAAAGGCCTATTGGTGGCCAGGAATGATGAAACAAGTGGAAGAATACATGAAAGGATGCGCAACCTGTCAACAAGCGAAAGTGAACACGCATCCCACCACTGTACCATTAATCCCAAACCAAACCCCAAAAACCACCAAACCGATGAAGTACCTATCCATAGACTTCATAACTGATTTACCAGAATCTTTAGGATACGACAGTATAATGGTCGTGGTAGACCAAGGACTTAGTAAGGGGGTAATCCTCTCACCTTGTCATAAAACCATTGACGCACTCAAAACTGCACGAATCTTTCACAATTCCATCTTCAAACAACTCGGATTACACGATAAACTCATATCCGACAGGGGACCACAGTTTGCCTCTGAAGTATCCAAAGAACTCCACAAACTCCTGAATATTGAAACTGCACTCTCCTCTGCGTATTATCCTCAGACGGATGGACAAACAGAAAGATCCAATCAAGAACTGGAGATCTACCTCCGCATATTTTGCCAGAACCAACCGCACAGCTGGGCAAAATACCTTACAACCGCCGAATTCTGTCACAATCAAAGACCACACTCCACAAACAACCAATCGCCATTCTACCTCCTCATGGGATATGAACCCCGAGGAATCCCGACTAAACACAGATCCACGAACATCCCATCAGTGGAAAAACGATTATCTGAACTGCTTAGAGCAAGGGAAAACGCCCTAAAAGCACACGAACTTGTGAGAAGCAAGATGATGAAACAAAACAATGGAAAGTTCACGCGATTCTCCGAAGGACAAAAGGTGTGGTTAGAAAACACCAACCTACGAGAAAAAGCTACCAAATACAAGAAGTTCAACATGAAACGCATTGGACCTTTCCGCATCCAAGAAAAGATTTCCCCGGTGAACTACCGACTATCCCTGCCTCCCCATTGGAGGATACACAATGTTTTCCACGCATCCCTTCTCACACCGTATACGGTGTCATGCACCAAAGTTGATTGGTAGCATGGACAGGTGTCAATAATGAAGCGAATATTCAAAAGACTCGCCTTTGCGCCACACAGGCACAGTGCCACGTGGAATAGTAATTAATATTGCCCTTTTTGAACTTGTGGCTGATCAGCACCACCTCTATTAGGCAATCCAGTCACGCTCACCTTTGCTTTTCCATCTGGTACTTTCCGTGTTTCGGCATTTCGGCAAATTTTTGCGTCGCCACTGGCTACACATTGCATTGCGCCCTCGCTTTTGTTGTTTCCCTTACTCCCCTTCCTTTGCCTAGCCCCACCATGGGCCCCTTCCTCTCCTTTTTATTCTCACCTGACGGTCGTTTCTGGATCCCCATTCTAATCCACTTTTCCGTCACCTCCACCCTCCTCCTCCTCATTTTATTTGCACCCCCACCATTTCTGATGTCACCACTTCCTATCCGCTTCCGTCGCCGATCCGTTGACTACCACATGCCACTGCTGATATCAGCAAAGCCCCGGTGGCCGGTTCAAATAGGGCAACAGGTCCATCTTTATGACGTCAATCTACCATCATATACTATCAAAACATCGGTCGCTCGTCTTGCCTGGTTGGAGCGTGGGTGGGTAATTTTTGAGCTGGAGAAGGTTCATCCCCTTGTGTCGCCCATGTTCATCGCTGTCCCATTCACTTGGGTACACTTATCTTTTGTCCATCGTCTTCGCTACAGCTACACCTATCACACGCTGCCTGGGACTCACTTGTTCCAAATTGGAACTACTCCTCTCCCTCCCTCGTTTGATCAGGTGGTCCAACACAACCAGTCCATTGGTAAGGCCATGGAACTGTCGGATTTGGACTAGGTGGTGGACCGGTGGCTCCAGTTTCTTTTTCTTCAGCAGAACATTCATTTACAGTGCGATTATTTTTGATTTTTGAATCATTTTTATGGACACATATTTTTTTAGAATGTCTGACTGATAATAAAGGAACTGTGTTGATACTGATAGTGTTTTGCCTTGCCCTTTTTTTACTGCATCTTCCCATGACATCATGATTTTCCTGCTCTCTTTTTGCTATTGGACTTTACTTTATGGCTGTACAAACCTGTGACATTACTCACAGCATTTATTGTTCTATCCCTTTCTTTTCCTTTTTTTGACAATCTTATCCTGTACTACCTACACAGGATTTGTCAGCATACATTCCTTCCTTCATGTTCTTTCTCATTCTTTTTGCACAGCTATACTATGCATAGCCTACTTTTCTTTCACTATATAAACCCCTGTATTTTACCTTGTAAAAAAAACAAGAACTCCAATCCAGACTTCTTCTCTACTCTCAAGTTCACTACTCTGCTACTTGTGATCCAGTGTGGTCACAACACTTCCCACTTCTACCACTGTCAACTGCTGTCATCGTCACTTCCCACTTTTGAAGTCATTGTCATCGACAACGGAAACCAACACTCACGGCCCAAACTTTATCCGACCACCACCTGACCTGATTAACGAAGAAGAGGAATACGAAGTAGAAAGTATTCTTAGACAGTGCCAGGAATTGGCATAGTGATGACTGAGAGAGTAGTAGGTTGATTCATAGTGAAAAATATAGGGGGTAAACGCGAAGCTTGCTGAGTAGAAGCTGGTACAGAAATTGAGTTACTGGAAGAGAGGGATGGGACAGATAAAGCGGTGGGTGAGATAGAAGGTGAAGATGATAAATTAGACAGTGATGGCGATGAAATGGTTGGTATTTAACTTGAAGGAAACCACCCCTCGCGGTGGGCTCCAATTGTCGATGATGAGAACTGTGGTTAGAAAACCACACACAAAACAAACTAACACACAATCCTCCCAGATTCCACGGAACTTGTTTATGGGCTTTGCCTCCTAGAACAGTGGAGTGGTCTGGTTGTTCGTGGGGTGGTACGTATAAAGATCCTTCAAAGTAAAACCCAGAGGTGTATGAGTGTGTGTTTTGAGGAGGAGGGATAGTTGAATTTATAGGAAGATAGGTGCTTTGTGGCGAGTATAGACGAGCACTACCTTGCTAATGGTAGCACAAGGTAGGTTTGAGAACGACGAGGATGACGAGGTGACGAGGTTCTCAGTGATAGCAGGCTTCTGACGCACAAACTGTAGTGCTCAGAAGGAGTCTAATCAAAAGGGATGACAATGACTTCAAAAGTGGGAAGTGACGATGACAGCAGTTGACAATGGTAGAAGTGGGAAGTGTTGTGACCACACTGGATCACAAGTAGCAGAGTAGTGAACTTGAGAGTAGAGAAGAAGTCTGGATTGGAGTTCTTGTTTTTTTTACAAGGTAAAATACAGGGGTTTATATAGTGAAAGAAAAGTAGGCTATGCATAGTATAGCTGTGCAAAAAGAATGAGAAAGAACATGAAGGAAGGAATGTATGCTGACAAATCCTGTGTAGGTAGTACAGGATAAGATTGTCAAAAAAAGGAAAGAAAGGGGATAGAACAATAAATGCTGGGAGTAATGGTCACAGGGTTGTACAGCCCATAAAGTAAAGTCCAATAGCAAAAAGAGAGCAGGGAAAATCATGATGTCATGGGGAAGATGCAGTAAAAAAAGGGGAAGGGCAAAACACTATCAGTATCAACACAGTTCCTTTATTATCAGTCAGACATTCTAAAAAAATAT
>NW_006763291.1:360117-414354 GCF_000218685.1 Serpula lacrymans var. lacrymans S7.9 | reverse complement strand
TTCAAAAATCAAAAATAATCGCACTGTAAATGAATGTTCTGCTGAAGAAAAAGAAACTGGAGCCACCGGTCCACCACCTAGTCCAAATCCGACAGTTCCATGGCCTTACCAATGGACTGGTTGTGTTGGACCACCTGATCAAACGAGGGAGGGAGAGGAGTAGTTCCAATTTGGAACAAGTGAGTCCCAGGCAGCGTGTGATAGGTGTAGCTGTAGCGAAGACGATGGACAAAAGATAAGTGTACCCAAGTGAATGGGACAGCGATGAACATGGGCGACACAAGGGGATGAACCTTCTCCAGCTCAAAAATTACCCACCCACGCTCCAACCAGGCAAGACGAGCGACCGATGTTTTGATAGTATATGATGGTAGATTGACGTCATAAAGATGGACCTGTTGCCCTATTTGAACCGGCCACCGGGGCTTTGCTGATATCAGCAGTGGCATGTGGTAGTCAACGGATCGGCGACGGAAGCGGATAGGAAGTGGTGACATCAGAAATGGTGGGGGTGCAAATAAAATGAGGAGGAGGAGGGTGGAGGTGACGGAAAAGTGGATTAGAATGGGGATCCAGAAACGACCGTCAGGTGAGAATAAAAAGGAGAGGAAGGGGCCCATGGTGGGGCTAGGCAAAGGAAGGGGAGTAAGGGAAACAACAAAAGCGAGGGCGCAATGCAATGTGTAGCCAGTGGCGACGCAAAAATTTGCCGAAATGCCGAAACACGGAAAGTACCAGATGGAAAAGCAAAGGTGAGCGTGACTGGATTGCCTAATAGAGGTGGTGCTGATCAGCCACAAGTTCAAAAAGGGCAATATTAATTACTATTCCACGTGGCACTGTGCCTGTGTGGCGCAAAGGCGAGTCTTTTGAATATTCGCTTCATTATTGACACCTGTCCATGCTACCAATCAACTTTGGTGCATGACACCGTCGGAGGAAAAATATATTCCCACCGTCCCAACCAGCCCGATCTCACAAGGGTCGAACCACTCCAGTCGCCGTTCCATTGGGTTGAACCCAAAACTACTGTCTCCCCCATCATCTCCACCTCGACCAGTGCCAAACGCCCAAACCTGTTGCCTGACGAACTGACGAGGAGCCCGACGCGGCCGGCAAGAGGTGATACTCCAGATCCCCGCCGCCAGAACTCCATCAAAACGGCAGTCTCGTATGTCAAAGGGACAGAAAGACAGTCCGCCTGGAGCAATGCATAGGCCTGAAACTGGCTCTCCCTCTAACCCAATCAACGTAGACGACGACGCAGCCATGATCAATCAGTTGTACGCCGGAACGTACAACCTGGGAGATGACAATCCAACCACTCCCCAATCCGACACCTCATCCAATACCCAACAAAGATACCATGAAGGTGTTCGTAACAACGCTCCATACTGCCAAAACTGCGGTTGGAGCGATCATCGCACATACTATTGCGAAGCCTACTATTGTCCCGACTGTGACCGTCGTGCACCGAGACATAGTTTCAATTGGTGTCCCATCCGCAGGGAAGATGAGGATAGGATTCTGATGGAAGGATTACATGGAGATGTCAGCTATGACGACAGTTACAATATGGACGGCGAAGGTACTGAATTTTGGTGAAACTCGGAGCAAGTAAGGGGGTAATGTTACGATCTCTATTGGACATTTAAGGACTACTCATTTTTTTTTACTCATCGGTTATACCATCAGACCAATGACTCATTTCCTTCACGTACACTTCCGTTCCTCTCGCATTCACAGTACCTATTATAGTACTTAGTCCTCAACAGACGGACCTGCCCTAGATAGGACCTAACTCCTATCACCGATTCCTTTTCATTATAAATACCATGTAACAAGCAGTAGTATTCTCCAATACAATTCTACGCAGTTTACGCTTACAAAGCTAGACTCCTAAGATCAGACTTCTACTCAGAAGAAGACCAACTCTCGTTGGAAGACCTCCACTGAGAACTACGTTCTCGAACTTGTCTTTGGATGAGTCTCTCTATAAAAACCTCAACAAACCCTCAGACTTTGTTAAACACTTCGTGCGTAACACTACTCCTCCTAAACTATTTGCAAACTCACACAACTAGATACATGCTGACCAGTTAGCACATGTCAAGAAAGGATGCCTCACACAGACTTGTTAAGATATCCAATCAGATGGTAGGCAAATTGGAGGATCACACATAGGCTGGAACTCTATCATGTGCTTGTTCTCGAGTGGCCTTGAGACATTCACAGCCTTAGGGCATGATTTTTTCCACTGCCAAAATGTTCACATGAACTTCAACTCCAGCAATTGCTTGCCCTTCATTCAATCTACCTTTGGTACTCACCATCTTCTATTTGTAAACCATATAGCCACCCTTTGGAATGCTTTGGTAGAAAAAAAACCAGGACAAAGCAGGCCAATTCTTCTAATTATTTACTGTGAAGAACATTTTGAATTAGTCAAGTTGGACAACACATTAACATTTGGAGGACTCTTGCAGATCATAACTGAGGATAATGATGTCTCTGATAGTACTCAAGATATTTTGCAGTTGGCCTGCAATAGCAATATAAAACCAGCTGTCATCTTGTAGGATATGAGTGTTGACCCAATCCTTCTTTCTTCTCCACAGGCACTTCCTGGTTCGAGCTTATCTCCCACTATGGCTAGTACTACCAATGTGGGCTCTCTGCCCATGTTAGCACCTCACTCAGCCTCTCAAACCCTGCCAATACTTCCAGCCCAAGCCCATTCAACCAATGCAGCTAATCCACAGCAAACATTTATCCATGATCTGACAACTAATGATGGGGACCCTGGGCCGGAATCCATTTCCAAAAACATTCAATTAGTTGCTAGCCCACAGACTAGTACTAGTACACCCCTGCCAACAGCCATCAGCTCATTTTTTCCATCTCACAGCATGTGTTACGCTTGGAATGTGCAAGCCTGGGTTTCAAATACACAAGTGGTTTCTGATAAGCTTGTTGTGAACAAGTTTGAGACGTATTCTGATGATGAGGGTTTTGACTGATGAATACCAAGTTACACTGTTGAAGCATACAATTGCATTGGAGATAGTTGTTAGTTTTGGTGATTCTGCACCTTTGTGCTACCTATATATTTTCATTCCTTTCTATATCTATTCTTCTATCATTCACTATTGATTGTGTTCTCTATTATTTCACCTTTGTGGCTGCTTTGTTTACCTTTGTTTACAAAACTTCGGACAGTACTGCAGAGTCCAATGCTTCCTATTCTCTAGTTACTCACATTGAACTCTAGGTACTGTATACCTGTCATACTCTCTAATAATATAGTTACTCATATTGGACTCTAGTTCCAGTCCCTGATTGCTCTCAGCAAGTGGCTAGACACTTCCTTCAAGCTTTGTTCTTAATAATAGTAACTACAATACAGGCCTAGATATATAGTGTCTACTTTAGGGTAGGTGTTTGTGTTGAACAAACAAAGACGGGTGATAGCATAACAGGCAATGTGTGTGGGAAGTATAGGTAGATAGCGGGGTGTGGCTACTTGTAAGAGAAATAAAAGTCCATGGTGAATACAGTTCATAACATTACCCCCTTTTTAGGTTCAGACTGCTCCGCAGTCCCCTAGCTCGTCCACGTTGTATTGGGCATCTTCGTCAAGGTCGTTGTGCTCGTCATCCAATCCCCAAGTGTCTGCAACAAAGGGTAAGTTGCATTGCTGGTTGCACTCATTAGCTTGGTGTCCGGGCGCGTCCAATCCACATATAGAGCAGGTATGGTATCAACAGTAAATGGCATGATGGCCATATTCTTGACAGGCATAGCAACGTTGAATGCAAGGGCAATGGCATTGTTCAGAAGAGGATTGTAAATGGGTTGAATTGGAGTAGTCAGAGATGGGTGAGGGCCTTTTGCTCCTACGCTGAGAAGCCAGGGTAGCTCCTTCATTGCTCCTTGATGGCCTTCCAACCTGAGATGAGTTGTTGCTCAATGTGGGTATCAACCTCTTGGTCGATTCTCAAGAGCGATTCATGTGGGTGGGTGTACAACTCGAAGGGATGAGGAGTACTGGCTCTGGGCACTGACAGCGTAATTGGCGATTGCAACAAGGTGGAGGGAGTTGGAGGAGGGGTGTTGTTGGACGCGTAGGAATCTATATGACTTGCAATTCTTTTACTGTGTTGGCTTTGGGGACTATTGAGCTGGTTGCGAAGGAATAAGGTGGGGATGACGGAATGGGCGTGGGTGGAACAAGATCTGGCGGAGATGGGGGGGGATACTGCGGTGAGACTGGGGGGTGACAACCTGGAAAAGGGTGCCCCGTAGTCAAGGAAGGCTCAGCAAATTGGGGGGAGGGGAGGTGAGGTACCCTCGTTGGGCGAGAAGCTTCTTCATGTTGATGCATACCGTTTGGCCACCTAGGCATAGGAATGCTTTGACTGCTTCCTTCTCTCCACTCTCGCAATTCTTCCTCAAGCATGGTTCTAGGGATTCTATCTGCAAGTGTTCCATGAGCAAAGTCGCTCCAGTACTCAATACGGAATTGTTGTCCCGTGTAAGCTCATCTACCAACGAACCCAGTGAGACGGTGACTGCGTGTAGTTCATCAGCAACAAGAAGTGCGTTTTGCCAACAATGAAACGTGCCCAGTGGGTATGTGGCAGTGGGGCATATAATGTTAGACTGGTGAAATAGATAAAAGTAGGCATGCCTATCTGACATTAGTGCGGTGGCGTCAACGATGTTGGTTTGTTCACGAGTGAGGGTGAGGCGGTGTGCTCATTGTGCTTTGGTGAGCACTTGGGGTTCAGCAAGGTATGGGGGAAAACAAGGGGAATGGGTTTGTTGGTCAATGGGTGTGGTCTGAGACATGGTAGTTTTTGGTAAGTGGGTGTAGGAGGGAATGTTGTTTGTTTGTGTCATAGTTTGTGTCTCCTTTTATATCCGTTCAGGATCTCAGAAGCATTCTGTAGGTTTGCTTCTTCTTCCCAGGAGTTTTTGGCCGATGGGTAGTCCTTCCATTTGACTAAATACAGGTATCCTCTTCAGTTCTTTTTATTACGTAGAATTGCTTCTACTTTGTATTCTTCTTGGCCATTGATTATCTCTGCTGGTGGTCTGATATAGTTTTCTCCGTGGACTTTGGTTTGTTTGTACGGGGTTAAAAGAGCAACGTGGAGTATGGGATGGATTTTCCACGCATTTGGGAGTTTTAGTTGGTAGTCAACCGGCGATACTTTTTCAAGGATGATAAAGGGTCCTTCTTGTTTCCAATTGAACTTTATGTAGGGTGTTTCTTTCTTCTTTAGGTTAGTTGCTTCTAGCCAAACCTTTTGCCCAGTCGTAAATGTGGGTAACAGATGTTGTGAGTATTTTTGCATGCGTGCTCTCACTAGTTCATATGCTTGTAAGGCTATAGTTCTTGCTTCCAGAAAGCTGGATAGTCTTTTGCTTACAGCTGGTATGTTGGTTGTTATTGGTGTTGTGGGGAGATCCCTAGGATGGTATCCCATTATGAGGTAGGATGGTGATTTGTTCCGTGCCGAATGTGGTCTGTGATTGTGGCAGAATTCTGCTGTTGTGAGATATTCTGTCCAAGAGTGTGGTAAATTATTGCAGAAGATCCGCAAATACATTTTTATCTCCTGGTTTACCCATTCAGTTTCTCCATCAGATTGAGGGTGATATGCCATCAATAGATTAACTCCGGTTTTGCGTAATCTGGCCAGTTCCTTGGTCACTTCTGATGCAAACTGTGGTTTTCTATTGGATATGAGTTTGTCATGTAGTCCAAATCTTTTAAACACGTGTTGCTGAAATAATTTAGCCGTTCCTAATGCGTCAATAGTTTTCCTGCATGGTGATAGTATTACCCCCTTTGTAAGGCCGTGGTCCACCACGACCATGAGACTGTCATAGCCGTTGCTTTCTGGCAGATCCGTGATGAAATCAACGGAAAGGTTTTTGAATGGTTCTGTCATTTTTGGGCCTAAAATTGGTTGAATAGGTATTTTGATCGGGTTGGTAATTGCCTTGCTTTGTTGGCATGCGGCACACCCTGCAACATAATCTTTGATCATTTGTGTCATACCTGGCCAATAGTAATATTTTATTACTAATTGGGTTGTTTTCAGTTGTCCAGGGTGCCTGGCTGTTATCAAATTGTGCTGTTGTTGAATGCATGCTCTTCTCTTGGTTCCTGTGGGAATGTAACGGTGACCTTTGTAAAACACGTCATCATCTTTGATGGTCCAATCTTTGGGATCTGAGTGCATCAGTTATTTTTCCCCCTTGCGTAAACTGTTTTGTATACGTGTGAAAAATGGATCTGTGGTTGCTACTGCGGCAAAGACAGTTTTTGGGAGTAGTGGTGTGTCCTGTTTTTTATCTTCTGTGTATAGATCTGGTCTTGTGGACAGATTGTCTGGAATTGTCATTTGTGTTCCTGGTACGTGTTTCAGGGTATAATTGTATTGTGAGAGTAGGAGTTGCCAGTGTCTCTGCCATGGCATCAATTTTCTGGCTTCTTGCCAGTACGTGAGATTTTTATGGTCCTTTAATATTTGGTAGTTCTTTTTGGCTGGGGATAACATTTTGGAGAAGAAGGCACATGGATGCCATACTCCATTGTCATCTGGTTGGTTTAACACCGCTCCAGTTGCGTGTTTGGACGTGTCTGCTGTGATTTGTGATGGTTTATTCAGATCAGGTATCTGAGTGACCGGCAATTTGCTAAAGCGGTGTTTCAGCAGCGCAAATGCGTCTTCTTTGGCCTTTGTCCAGTTCCAAGTTTTTCCTTTTTCCAGTAGGGCATTGAGCGGTTTTGTGAGTTCAGAGTAGTGGCCAATGAATTTGCGGTAGAAGTTGCCAAATCTGAGGAACTTCTGCACCTCATGGACGTTAGTTGGTGTAGGCCAATTTTGGATTCCGGCCAGCTTTACTGGGTCCATTTGCACCTAGTTGTGACGAACAATCATGCCGAGATATTCTATTTTGGCTACATCAAATGTGCATTTTTCTAGTTTTAGGTATAGGTCGTTTTTGCATAGGCGTTGTAATACCCTTTTTGTCCGTAGGATATGTTCTTTTGGTTCCTTGCTGAATATGAGCATATTGTCCATGTATATGATAAGCCATCCTTTGTCTATCATGTCCGCAAAGAGGTCATTCATCATGCGTTGGAAGGTGGCCAGGGAGTTGCACATGCCAAAGAACATTGCTGTGGGTTCAAAAAGTCCTTTTCTGGTTTTGAACACCACTTTCCATTCATCTCCTTCCTTTATCCTGACATTGTTATATCCCCAACGTAGATCTAATTTTGTGAAATGTGACGTTCCAAGGAGTTTGTCTATGAGTTCGGGGATCATGGGTAGTGGGTAGGGATCTCAGATTGTTTGTTCATTAAGCTGTTGATAGGCCTGGCATAGTCGCAAAGATCTGTCCTTCTTGTTTATGTAAATGAAGGGGGAAGCCATCGGAGATTTGCTTGGTCTGATATATCCTTTTTGGAGGTTGTCGTTAAGAAATTCTTCGAGTGCTGTGTTTTCCTTTGGTGATAAAGGGTAGATTTAACAATCTTTTGGTTTGAACTCTGGTTTTAGGTTTATGGCGTGATTGTAAATCCTTCTTTTGGGTAGTCTTTCCGAAGCCTTTTTGTCAAAGACCTGTGCAAACTCTTTGTAGGTTTTGGGTAGTTCTGTTATCTTTTTCCCAACATTGTTCTGGATGGCTAACTCCATTGCAGTGTTGGTTTTCGCAAAGATCCGTGTTTCATGTATGTAGTTGATCAATAGTTCCGGTTGATCAATTGTGATGGTGCAAATCATGGATTGGTCGGAGTGTGATTGGATGGTGCAGATGGCGTGTTAGGTATCCACGCTTTTTGATGTCCAGTCTATTGTGGGGTTAACTTTGTGGAGCCACGGGTATCCTAGGAGAATGTCTTCTCCTCCTAATCTGGTGATGAGGAATTTGCACATGGCATTCCTTCCTCCTGCTTCAATTCGTTGATATGTGTAGTGGGTGATTCTTCCTCCGTTGCTAATGGTTCCATCTACGTTTTTGCACATGATGGGTGTTTCCAGTTTGTTAAGTGGTAGGCAATGCTTGATTGCAAATTTTGCGTCCATAAAGTCGTCTGTCGCTCCCGAGTCTATTAATGCTTTTGTTCCAATGGTTTTTTGTCGTAATGTGGTGTCAATTTGTAATGAGTTTGAATTGATTGTGGCTATTGTTACAACGGCTATTTTGGACGGTACCAACATTAGTGTGGGTCGTCCTTTCAAAAACCCTCTTTTTCTAATTCATCAATGGTGCTGGCTCAATCTGCTTCATTGAGTTCTCTCCACATTTTGAGGATGTGAGAAATCCCTTTTCCATCTTCCACTACCATTTCTGTTTCATCTTTTTCAATTTCTGCCGTTCTAATCCTTCGGTCTGATTGTTTTCCTTTCTTTTTTTCCGGACAAAACCGTTGTCATGCACCAAAATTGATTGGTAGCATGGACAGGTGTCAAGAATGAAGCGAATATTCAAAAAGACTTGCCTTTGCGCCACACAGGCACAGTGCCACGTGGAATAGTAATTAATATTGCCTTTTTCAAATCTGTGGCTGATCAGCACCACCTCTATTAGGCAATTCAGTCACACTCACCTTTGCTTTTCCATTTGGTACTTTCCGCATTTCGGTATTTCGGCAAATTTTCGCATCGCCACTGGCTACACATTGCATTGTGCCCTCGTTTTTGTCGTTTCCTTCACTCCCCTTCCTTTTCTTAGCCCCACCATGGGCCCCTTCCTCTCCTTTTTATTCTCATCTGATGGTCATTTCTGGATCCCCATTTTAGTTCACCTACTTGTCACCTCCACCCTCCTCCTCCTCATCTTCTTTGCTCCCCCACCATTTCTGATGTCACCACTTCCTATCCGCTTCCATTGCCAATCCGTCAACTACCACGTGCCAATGCTGATATCAGCAAAGCCCCGGCGGCCGGTCCAAATAGGGCAACAGGTCCATCTTCATGACGTCAATCTGCCATCATATACCATCAAAACATTGGTCGCTCATCTTGCCTGGTTGGAGCGTGGGTGGGTAGTTTTTGAGCTGGAGAAGGTTTATCCCCTTGCGTCGCCCATGTTCATTGCTGTCCCATTCACTTGGGTACATTTATCTTTCGTCCATCCTCTTTGCTACAGCTACACCTACCACACGCTGCCTGGGACTCACTTGTTCCAAACTGGAACTACTCCCCTCCCTCCCTCGCTTGACCAGGTGGTCCAGTACAACCAGTCCATTGGTAAAGCCATGGAACTGTCGGATTTGGACTAGGTGGTGGACCGGTGGCTCCAGTTTCTTTTTCTTCAGCAGAACATTCATTTACAGTGCAATTATTTTGATTTTTGAATCATTTTATGGACACATATTTTTTTAGAATGCCTGACTGACAATAAAGGAACTGTGTTGATACTGATATTGTTTTTTTTTCTTTACACTCTTTTTACTACATCTTCTTATGACATCACGATTTTCTTGCTCTTCTTTCTTATTGGACTTTATTTTTATGACTGTACAAACCTGTACCATTACTTACATAGCATTCATTGTTCTGTCTCTTTCTTTCCCTTATTTTGACAATCTTATCCTGTACCAACTACGCAGGATTCGTCAGCGTACATTCCTTCCTTCATGTTCTTTCTCATTCTTTTTGCACAGCTATACTGTGCATAGCCTACCTTTCTTTTCACTATATAAACCCCTGTATTTTACCTTGTAAAAAAAACAAAGCACTCGATTCCAGACTTCTTCTCCAATCTTAAGTCCACTTCTTACTGCTACTTGTGATCCAGTATGGTCACAACACTTCCCACTGCTACCACTGATAACTGCTGTCATTGTCACTTGTCACTTTTGAAGTCTTTATCATCCCTTTTGATTAGACTCCTTCTGAGCACTACAGTTTGTGCGTCAGGAGCCTGCTATCACTGGGAACCTCGTTACCTCTTCATCCTTGTCGTTCTCAAACCTACCTTGTGCTACAATTAGCAAGATAGTGCTTATCTATACTTGTTACTAAGCCCCTATCATCTATAAATTCAACTATCCCTCCTCCTCAAAAACCCACACCCATACATCTCTGGGTTTTACTTTGAAGGATCTTCATACATACCACCCCACGAACAACCAGAGCACCCACTGTTCTAGGAGGCAAAGCCCATAAACAAGTTCCGTGGAATCTGGGAGGATTGTTTGTTAGTTTGTTTTTGTGTGTGGTTTTCTAACAACAGTTCTCATCATCGACACCGTGAGATGTGTCCCTGTTCTTTGCATATAAAGCATTGCCCTTCTTTTTTGAGCAAGTCTTCTTCATCTTTGGTTAAACATTTTGCCGAGGATGATTGGCTTCTTCCTCTCTTCTCTTCTTTCTTCTTCTCTCCCTTCTTTCCCCATTTTCCTTTGGTGATGCTGTTTGAGTTTGTCCAGTTGGCGTCTAGGCCAGCAACGGTGCTCATCCACCCTGCAATATTTTTGGGTTGTGTGGAGGAGTTGAGTACATTTTGAAGGAGGTATGGGTGTATGGAACTTTTGTACACCATGATTAGTCCTTCGTCATTTAAGCCGCTCTTTCCTGCTTCTACCATGAAACGGGAGTTGAACTTTACTGCCGTTTCTCCTGTTTCCATTTTCATCGTCATGAGGGCCGCACTGGCTGCCCCTTTTACATCCGCATGAATGTCCCATTAAAGTTGGTTTCAAAGTCCGCCCATTTTGGGTATTTGCCTGATCCTGTGTATTCCGTTAATTTGGTTTCTTTCCATGCTAGGGCTGCTTCTTCTTTCATGTGGGAAAGTGCTTCAAAGACCTTTTTTTTGTCTGAGTCATAGATGGCGTTGTTTACATCAAAATATGCTTTGGCTGATAACATCCATCTGTTTGCTCTGTCGGGCATTCCATCAAAATTGTCTATTTGTCCGAACTTAGTGGGTTTGGATGCTGTAGTGTTAGACATGGTGAGTGTCAGTGGAAGTGGAGATGGATTGGGTGCTGTGGGAAGTATCTGTGGTGTGGGAGGTGGTATTGGTTCACCTTGCGCCGCATATTCTACAAAGTTGTTTTTGTTGTAGATGTCTTCTATGACTACTAGAGGATCGTGTTGTGATGTGGGTATTAGCTGTGTGTGGCTTTCTGCGTAATACTGTAGCCAACATGTTCTGGCTTCGTAGAAAGTGTCCGCTTGTTCTCTGGTGTGGAGTCGGGTTACGTCTGGTTGGGGAAAGGGAGGTGGTGCTGCTGTCCTTCCTTGTTGGGATAATGTTGGTGGTGTTGCTGTCTGTGTTGGTTCTGCTCTGGTTTGTGCCCTGGTGGTGGGTCTTCTTCCTTGCAACATTTTGTTGTCTTTTTTGTCCCTTCACTATAAAGTGTGGGATATGGATGGAATATGATTGTTTTGTTACGCTTTGAATGTGCAAGCCTGGTAACACTGGGTCTCAAATACACAAGTGGTTTCTGATAAGCTTGTTGTGAACAAGTTTGAGATGTACTCAGATGATGAGGGTTTTGACTGATGAATACCAAGTTACGCTGTTGAAGCATACAATTGTATTGGAGATAGTAACTACAATTCAGGCCTAGATATATAGTGTCTACTTTAGGGTAGGTGTTTGTGTTGAACAAACAAAGACGGGTGATACCGTAACAGGCAATGTGTGTGGGAAGTATAGGTAGGTAGCGGAGTGTAGCTACTTGTAAGAGAAATAAAAGTCCATGGTGAATACAGTTTGTAACAGCATGTCAGCTGGTAGTATGCACACAATTCCGGCTGTCACTTCTCCAGAATTAAAGGGAGAAATATCAAGGGATCTTGATATCAACATCCTGCATGGATGACTTCCTAAGGTGAACACACTCAGATTAACACGTTCACAGCAGCTTTTCCTTGTTCACACCAACATTGACCCTTGTGCACTGGTTATTTCATCCAAAACCAAGTTTTTCTTCTTTATGTGTAACAGCCAAGAGTTAGTTACTCTGGCGCACAACTAGAACACACTATAGAGATAATAATGAGGGAATGGTTACCCCTTAGGCTTTCAACAAGTTAGTTGTGAGGATACAACAGGAGGACTCGCTGAGGAGTCTCCTGGATCTATTGGGGTATATATACTAATGCAGAGTGTTTGTACTTATGTACTGTATAGTTGATAAAAGCAGTGGCTGATGATGTCAGAGGGCATAGCCCGTATGACCAGCTCCACTGCGTGAGAGACTTATAGCTAAAATAAGAAGTAAGGCAGTGCAGCGCGAGAAAGAGGAGTTTGAACCAAAAAGAGAAAGTGCCGTATGGCACAGTGTGTGAAAACTTCAGTAAAGGTTAAAGAGGAGAATGAAAATTAAAGGTCCAAAAATGTGTTATGGTAATATTATGGACGTGCAACTCAAGTTCAAGTGGACCACCTCTAGCATGACTGCAAAAAAATAGGTGCAAGTATTGAATGTTTACAATATGCAGCTCAAATTACAGTTTGACAGGACTTGCCCCAATATACTAAACACTTCCTGCTGAAGATTCCACAGACACTCTTGGACAAGCTTGGAGAAGTTGAATGTGTTATAATTGAGCGGGTAAAATCTGGTCACTATGCCTGTAAGTTTCCCCAGAGTCTATTGAATTTAGCCATGTGACCTCACATAGCCACCTGACCACAGGGAGTGCATAAAAGCAAAGTGGACCAGCTGGGGATTAAACCCAGGACCTCTGCCTATATATGGTGGTGCTCTACCCAACTGAGCTACCAGCCCTTATACTAATATCAACTCATGATGTACATTGTCTAACAAGGCTAACAGGCTTTGACCTTGACTATTCCAACAGAGTCTTCACAAAACCAACCTTTTCCATTTTTCATCTGTTTCATGTGTAGCCCAAAATGAACATGAAGAGTTCTGGAGAAAGCATTGTCTTGTTATCTCTCTTGTGAAGCCAGACTCATTCAAGAAAGTGGTCTATTGCTCTGATATTGTGCCAGTAAAACCTAGCAGACCAGCAAACAAACACCCTTCTTGGCCTCAGCCTCAAGGAACCAGAATTTTCACCAATGGATCACATTTCCAACCCCTTGTCTTCTAGTCTACAATCTGCGAGATGTACGAGAGAGTGGTCATCCAAAAGAGTAGTGGCATGAACCTTGCAATCTAAAACAAAGGGGACGGTGGTCTCAAATGCCATGTGCAAGCCATATTGTGTTGGTTATTTCACTTAGGTCCGCTCACGTGGTTTTTGTGGCAACACAGGAGCAGCAGTAGTGCAGTAATAGTGAATGCAATGAAGATTGTAGCCACATTGAAAACTCTCATAGTTATAATAACATTCAACAACTGAGCAGCAAGTCAAACATGCATATAGGACTTAGCATTACTTTACAGACAGCACAAGTTCACTGACTTCTGACTTGGCAAAACTTTGATCACTTAATTGTATTATTTTTACTGAAAAAGGAATTGCCCAACCTTCAGAAGACTAGATTTATGGCCATTGGCTATTCTTGCTGGGATCCATATTTACTCAATCCAATAAAGTGTTTTCCAAACTTTACTCCAATGCCTTTTGACCCATTCTCACTACATATTCCATTGCAAACTACAACTGTAACATATACTAATTTTGTTGTGATTATTAGGTTCTGCTTGCTGACTAACAAGCTTCACCAAATTCTGCTAAGTCCTGACTCACATTTGTGGGGATGTCATGTGTCTTGCCAAAGTGAGGTCCGCATGTACCAGCCAGTTGGTTGCGAGCCTACATATTTACCAGTCCTTTTGCAAGCTCACAAATTTTCTGATTTATTAATCATTGAGTCCAAGCTTGCGTTTAGTACTGGTCACGAGCCTACAAAAACATTGCACTACAGTGGCAGAGCCACCAGTTGGAACTTGTGGAGTATGAAGCCCATGCTAAAATGCTCACCATGCACATCAAAGAGTTACCAAGCGGTGATGTTCTTTTTGCTTATTTGACTCTCTGACATTGAGCCTGCTAATGCCTGACTTTGTTGTTGTCCACAAAGGCCTTAAATATTTGAGGATTGACTGCTTGTGTCAGTCTGCTTGTGAGACAATGCTAAATTATAACAAAACAAGACCTATCTCTGACTGCACTTGCAGGGAGTAAGAGGTATGGTGAATCTTGAGATCTATAGGTGCTAGAGATTATAGCAAGTCAAGGATGAAGAGTAGACTCAAGGTTTTGCTAAGGAGTAAAGCGGGTAATTCAAGTAATAAAAAGCTAAAGAATTGTACATGGATATGTAGGATTATTATAGCTAACTGTCTATCTCTCCAGACCAAAAGAGAAATAAAGAAAAGTGGTCTGAGGATGGGACTAACCAATAAGAAAAGAATAACTATTGTACAACTTAAAAGATTAATAAGCAGGTGAGAATGTGCTAATAATAGGTTTGTCAGGCATGTTCAGGAACTATATCCTCATAATAAGGTATGATCCTGACTAAAGCCTCTATTAATATATCCAGGCACTAATGGGACTAGGAGCTGGTTAGCAAGATCTCAGCCATTAGCCCTTACCCATTGTGCTGGTTGGCTGGCTGTACTTGTAACAACCTAGAGTTAGTTACTCTGGTGCACAACTCAGACAAGCAAAAAAGAGAATACCAATCAACAGTATGTACCATTTGACAAAACCGGATAAACCCGGTCTCTGCCAAAGCAGCCATTGTTCTTCATGGAGCATAGCCACCACTGCATGGAGTCACCATTGTTCTCCTAGGAGCACAATTGTACTCCTAGGAGTCATTATACTGTAGCGAGTAGCACCTCCGACTATAAGTAGTAGGGGGTTTAGTATAGGAATACCTCAGTTGTTTCTATAGCCTCTCGGGCAGCGGCTGAGGTATGTTACATTACATTTATTAGAGACCACCTTAAACTAACATCTATTGTAGTTTCACTTAGGTAAATAATACAGTTGTTTCTATGGCCTCTTGGGCAGTGGCTGAGTTTTACTTAGTTTTATTACCGTTGACCAGTCAGAGAGTAATGAGAGGGAGTGGTTACCCCTTAGATAGGACCAAGTTAGTTGTGGGTAAACAACAGGAGGACTCACTGAGGAGTCTCCTGGATCAATTGAGGTTTATATACTACAGCGTGTTTGTACTAATGTACTATACAGTTTGATGAAAGCAATGGCTGATGATGTCAGAGGGCGCAGCCCGTGTGACCAGCTTCACTGCATGAGAAACTTGTAAATAAAGTAATAAAACTAAGTGAAATGTCACGACTTGAACCAGAAGCGCTAGTCTAAGCGCTAAGTTTCTTTTTCTTTTTCTTTTACATCTGATCACATGACAGATAAGATATGTTAAGCTGCTGCTTTAGCGCGGATAACATAATACGTAGTTATATCAGATCACGTGACCACCACGTGACACGAGTCTAGAATTATTACAAAGAACATCAGTCAGCGCCTCATGGCTACTGCATGTTAGCTCAGTCAGCGCCTCATGGCTGACTTTCAGAAACATATATATAGTAGACCATCATGTACATACTTTCCTCAGTTGTTGATTAATTCTCAATCGCTACTTGAAAACGCTACTTGTTTGATTTAAGCTTTTATCCCTCCGTCAACTCGGTATAGGGGATAGAGGTTTTACACAATCAACAACTGCTACAAGTACCGTTTATGAACTTAACAGCAACAATCCTAACAACCATCATCGTCACCATCATCATCATCCTACTAATCCTAACCCTACTCAAACACTCAACCCAAACTACCACTACTCTTCCACTCCATCACATCCCTACTCGCCCCGACACCATCTTATCTTTCTTTCCCGCCAACGTATCACCTTCCTCATCCCAAGACTCCTTCGTAACCATCCCCCTATAAATACATTTATATCACTATAATCTCTTTGGTGTGGAACCATTGGGATTTTCTCGGTTTTACCTAGTTTCATTTTCGATTTCCTCTGACCAGGCCGCGCATTTGCGTCCGCCAGTCGGGAGAAGGACTGAAAGCTTAATAAGCTGGTCACATTGGGACAACCGTTCGGACCCCAATTTATCACTATACTTTTTACATAAAATTCATAAAATACAAAAATAGTTACCATACCTACATAGTCAGTAGTGGGCTGAAGAGGACCACTTTGACTCAAAGAGAATAGATAGACTACTAGGATCTTAGAAAGCGGTGTATCGATCCAGCTTATCACTGGTGAACTCCTTTCTATGCTTAGTAGAGACTTTTACATTTGGATCGGAGAGCAACACATTTACTCTCAAGATTACGTATTCAAAGGGAAATTCCCTTTACCAGAAATAGAACCCATCAGAATACCATCCCCTTTAATCAAATCCGAAACTCCCCCTCCTCCCCAACTCACGTTTAATGTCCAACCTAGAATATCGCGATCTGCCCGAGCCATCCAACAGCACGGACAGCGCATTTACCAGGGACATGATGGACGCATTACCCAGAACAGACACTCCCCCCCCGAAAGAAGCGCGATTGGAAGCATACGTAAAACAAGAAGTAGAAAAGGCGATAAGACAAACGCAAATGCATTACCAATCGCAGCTAGACGAGGCACTCGAAGAAGTGAGCGTCTTGCAAAGAAAACTAAAGAAACAGATACCGCCACCTCCAGAAAAGGTGGAAAGAAGTAGAACGGCACTGGAGAAACCCGAGAACTTCTCCGGAGATAAGAAAAAGTACAGGGCCTTTAGAGAGTCCTTATTACTGCATTTCGAAGATGATGCCGTATATTTCAAAGATGATCGAAAGAAGATAAGCTTTGTGCTATCTTTTATGAAAGAAGGAGAAGCCGCGGCCTTCCGGACCGATTGGCTAGAGAACCGAGTCGATGCCCAACAGTTGGGGCTCGATATTACAAACACGTACGGAAGTTGGCCGTATTTTGCAGACAAAATGGAAGAAAGGTTCAAGGACAGTTTTGAAAAAGAAACTGCCAAGAACGAAATACTGACCCTGAGACAGGGCAATGAAACCGCCCAAGCCTTCTTTGAAAGGTTTGAAGAGAAGAAAAGATGGGCGGGATACACAAATAGAATAAATGAAGAGTTCCTAGTATCTTTACTCAGAAGGAATATGAACAAGCCGCTAGTAGATAGGGTGATCTACGGTGGGCACATTCCAAGAGATTACCAAGAATGGAAAAGGGAACTCATCAGAATAGACTATATTTGGAGAGAGAGAGAAAAAGAGAAAAAAGGTTCCGATACTGGGAAAAAACCCTATTCGGAACAAAAGAAAGAAGGAGAGAAGAAGAAAGACGGAACCGGATATACCTATACCGGTAGCGGAGAAAGAATGGAGGTAGATAAAGCAAAGTTCCGCACGGAGGGACGATGCTACCGATGTGGAGAAAAGGGACATAGAAGCTTCGAGTGCAAAGACGCACAAAAAAGGAAGCCACAATTTAATGTCCGAGAGTTCTTAGAAAAGATGACGAAAGAGGAAAGGGAAAAACTCCTTGAGGGTTTTTAAAGAGGCCAGCGGTACCGCATCGACCGACTGAGCCTAAAGACGTTTCGAATCGGTTTCTTCCTTTGACAGTAGATACATGTGACTCAGAATTGTTAAGCTGCTGCTTTAGCGCGGATAACAATAAAATTATTTCCACTCAGACAAAGAAAGAAATCCGAAACGAAAAAGATGCAGCTAGAGTAAAAGCGGCGCAGAGTGATAAGACATCCGCAGTTACGACGGCGGGCAAATCACTAAAAAGCGCAGCATTTACGATAGAACCTAAGATTCCTACACCCGATGCGGCGAACTCTACGGAGGAAAACGCAGCAGAGACTGTAGAAGAAAGGTCAGGAACCCCTTTAAAAAAACCTAGAACAGAAGTTTGGACCCCAGAGTGGGTAGTAGATAGGCTAAGAGACCAAAAGGAAGAAAGATCCATTGGGATTCTAAGTGCCTGGACACATAAAAAGAGAGCGAGAGAAGTAACCCGGGAAACGATAAAGGAAATCAACCGGTTACCAAAGGTAGAAGCTATACAAGCGATCATAGAAATTGCCTCCCCAAAAAAGTACATTAGGGGCACCCAAGGCAATCAAATGAACGTAAAATGTAAGCTTACTACATTAGATACTCTCCAATCAGAAATAGTCGAAGCACTATTGGACAGTGGATGCACGGGGAGTTGCATCGACTCCCAATTTGTGAAAGACAAAAGATATGAGACAAGGAAGATACCGAGACCTATTCCAGTCTATAATGCAGATGGAACTCTTAATAAAAACGGAGCCATCAATGAATTTGTAATACTGCTCATGGAAATCGACGGACACGTCGAGAAGATACATCTTGCCGTAACCAATCTGGGTAACGGAAAAATGTTTCTAGGGCATGAGTGGTTGAACAAACATAATCCTAAAATAGACTGGAAAGAATCGAAGTTGACCTTTGAAAGGTGTCCTGAAGAATGTAGACCGAGAATCCGAATCTCTGATCCAGAGGAGGATCCGGAAATATTCTTTGAGGAACTACGAGAAGATGAGAGGATGATACAGGTGAATCTCCATAATTTTGAAGATGCCACGATCGACGATCAATATTACCGTATTAGAGCCCAAGGCACAATGGCACAGAAGCTAGCAGAAGCCGCAGGCAAAGATCGAAAAGAAGGAGGATTCGAAAAGATAGTGCCAAAACACCTTCATCAATACAAAGACGTATTTGACAAAAAGGAGTTTGACACATTACCTGAAAGAAGACAATGGGATCACGCAATCGAACTAATACCGGGAGATCACTCCCTAGATTGCAAGATCTATCCATTGGCAAGAGGAGAGCAAGAAGAACTAGATGCGTTCCTAAAAGAGAATCTGGAATCGGGACGGATAAGACCATCGAAGTCCCCATTCGCATCACCATTCTTCTTCATTAAAAAGAAAGACGGGAAGTTGAGACCAGTTCAAGATTATAGGAAGCTAAACGATATCACCATCAAAAATAGATATCCACTTCCGTTGATCGGGGAACTAGTAGACAAATTGAGTGGGGCCAAATACTTCACAAAGTTGGATGTAAGATGGGGATATAATAACATCCGAATGAGAGAAGGAGATGAGCATAAAGCGGCGTTTAGGACAAATCGGGGATTATTCGAACCACTAGTCATGTTCTTCGGACTGACAAACTCCCCCGCCACGTTCCAAATGATGATGAACACGCTTTTTAGAGAGTTGATAGATGAAGGATTAGTAATCATATATCTAGATGATATCATGATATTCACAAAGGATATAGAAACGCACCGAGCAACGACGCGACGTGTGTTAGAAATCCTGAGAAAAAATCATCTCTATCTTAAACCAGAAAAATGCGATTTCGAACAGACAAAAGTAGAATACCTGGGACTGATCATCTCAGAAAACGAAATTCGCATGGATCCGGTGAAAGTAGAAGGAATTAGCAAATGGCCAGAATGCAAAAATAAGAAAGACATACAAGCATTCTTGGGATTTGTAAATTTCTATCGAAGGTTCATAGAGGGCTTCGGGGAAGTAGCCAAACCATTGACCAAGTTAACGGGAAAAGAGGACTTCATTTGGGGAAATGAACAACAAGAAGCATTTAACACATTAAAACAACGTGTAGCTTCAGCCCCGGTGTTAGCTCTCCCAGTACCACATGGCCAATACAAAGTAGAAGCAGATAGTAGTGACTTCGCTATGGGTGCTGTCTTATCACAAAGACAAAAAGATGACTGGAAGCCAATTGCATATCTCTCCAAAGCGTTAAACCCCACAGAACGCAATTACGAGATCTATGACAAAGAACTTCTTGCCATCATGACGGCACTTAACGAATGGAGACATTACTTAATAGACGCAGAAGAGGAATTTGAAATATGGACAGATCATCAAAATCTGCTGTATTTCAAAGAACCCAAGAAGTTGAACAGGAGACAGGCGCGGTGGATGACAGAGTTGAGCCAGTATCATTTCACGATACATCATATGCCAGGAAGGAAGCATATAAAAGCAGATCTTCTCTCAAGGCGATCAGATCATAACAAAGGAGAAAACGACAACGAAGACGTCATACTACTGGATGAGAAACTATTTGTAAGAATGACTCTCTCTCCGGAACAAAGACAAGAGATCGCAGACAGTCAAGAGAAAGAATTGGAGATTTCAAAGTGGATTACAAAAAGAAAGGGAAATGTAGATGAGTTGATAAAAAAGATGAAAGGAAAGATAGAGAGGAGAGAGGATGGTTGGCTAGACGAAGACGGTTGCATAGTATTCAAAGGCAGGATCTATGTACCGAAGGATGCCGCGTTAAGGGAAGAAATTATCCGACGAAACCACGACTCTGTTATTGCAGGCCATCCAGGAAGATATAAGACAAAGGAGCTAATTACTCGACAATACTGGTGGCCCTATATGGACAGAGATATCACGAGATACGTAGATGGATGCGAAGTCTGCCAAAGAACCAAAACAGACCACAAAAAGAAAGCAGCACCGCTTCATCCAAATGAGATCCCGGATAAACCTTGGCAGATCATATCAGTAGATCTGATCGGACCGCTACCAGAATCAAATGGATATAACATGATAATGGTAGTAGTAGATCGGTTTACAAAAATGATCAAGGTAATTCCCACGCAGATGGAGCTCACATCAGAAGGAGTGGCACGACTATTTAGAGATCATGTATTCAGGAACCATGGCATACCCGAAAAGATCATCTCAGATCGGGGACCGCAATTCGTTTCGAAATTCATGAAAGATCTACATACACTCCTTCAGATAAAAGCGAACCCATCAACGGCTTGGCATCCACAAACGGATGGACAGACGGAGAGAATCAATCAAGAGATAGAACAGTATCTCAGAATCTTCGTAAACCACAAACAAGATGATTGGGCAGAATGGCTTACCCTAGCAGAATTCTCTTACAATAACAAACAACATTCTGCGACGGGATATAGCCCGTTCTACCTGAATCATGGACATCATCCGAGAACACAGGAAGTAGTGAAAGTGGGGGTAAAGAACGAAAACGCAGAAGATTTCGTAAAGAGAATGACAGAAACAAGGAAGAGAGCAGAAAAGTCGCTGCAAAAGGCAGCTGAACAGATGAAGAAGCAGTACGATAAGAAGAAAAGAGAAGCAGTAGAATATAGAGTAGGAGATAAGGTGTACGTAGAAGCGACCAATATCTCAACAGATCGACCAGCTAAGAAACTGGACGACAAGAGACACGGTCCGTTTGAAATACTGGAAAAAATAGGCGAATCGGCATATAAATTAACGCTACCACCGACATGGCGACCTATTCATCCAGTTTTCAACGAGATAAAGCTTACACCGTACAAAGAACCACAATTCCCTTCCCAACAGAAACCTAAACCAATACCGCCGATAATAGTGGACGGACAAGAAGAATACGAAGTCGAAGAAGTTCTAGACTCACGTCTAAAAAAGGGGAAATTGGAATACTTAGTACACTGGAAGAACTATCCAAAAGAGGAACGCACGTGGGAACCCGAACAACATCTAAACAACTCACCCGATAAAGTAAAAACATTCCACGATAACAACCCTAGTGCACCCCGACGGATCCGATTTCAATTACATTTCCAACCCTTCGAAAACTTCACAACAACTAGAGTCCGAAAACAACTGTTCAATTGGGAAAACGGAAAGATGGACCCCTACTTTCGGGACGAAAGTCCTAAGGAGGGGGTAATGTCACGACTTGAACCAGAAGCGCTAGTCTAAGCGCTAAGTTTCTTTTTCTTTTTCTTTTACATCTGATCACATGACAGATAAGATATGTTAAGCTGCTGCTTTAGCGCGGATAACATAATACGTAGTTATATCAGATCACGTGACCACCACGTGACACGAGTCTAGAATTATTACAAAGAACATCAGTCAGCGCCTCATGGCTACTGCATGTTAGCTCAGTCAGCGCCTCATGGCTGACTTTCAGAAACATATATATAGTAGACCATCATGTACATACTTTCCTCAGTTGTTGATTAATTCTCAATCGCTACTTGAAAACGCTACTTGTTTGATTTAAGCTTTTATCCCTCCGTCAACTCGGTATAGGGGATAGAGGTTTTACATGAAACTTAGCCGCTGCCCAAGAGGCCATAGAAACAACTGTATTATTTACCTAAGTGAAACTACAATAGATGTTAGTTTAAGGTGGTCTCTAATAAATTTAATGTAACATACCTCAGCCGCTGCCCGAGAGGCTATAGAAACAACTGAGGTATTCCTATACTAAACCCCCTACTACTTATAGTCGGAGGTGCTACTCGCTACAGTATAATGACTCCTAGGAGTACAATTGTGCTCCTAGGAGAACAATGGTGACTCCATGCAGTGGTGGCTATGCTCCATGAAGAACAATGGCTGCTTTGGCAGAGACCGGGTTTATCCGGTTTTGTCATAAAGAAGTGCGAGAAGGTAGAGTTTGAACAAAGGAAAGTGCCGTATGGCACAGTGTGTGAAAACTACAAAAGACAGTTAAAGAGGAGAATGGAAATTAAAGGTCCGAAAATTGTGTATCATAACAGTACTACCCATTCTCTGATCTGCAATATGGAGTGGTATTGACAGTTAAGAAAACCCGTTAGGGCAATGAGAAGGAGAATAGCAAATGACACCCTCCAGCCCTAAGGCCAGAGGTGTAACAGGAAAAGTGTTTTGAAAACCAAGACATAAAAGCAAAGAAGTAAGAAAAAGTAAATAGTCCTCACACCACTGAGACTTCAAGTTCCAAGTCTGCTGATGTGGTTTAAAGCAGCTCACTGGTCATTTCATTCTTGCTAGCTACATCTTTGTATTTGTATATGCCCCTCTTATTGTCCCCATCAAAAGAATTGACATGGTTTTGCTGTGGCTCTATTGACCCGCAAGGATAGTTTGAATACTTACATATTAGACAGGTTGCATCTCACTGCTCAGTGCCGGACATCAATGTCGCGGTCAACGCTTATGTAATTTACTAATGTTCCTCTCAAAATCAGTCACAACGAAGACCAAAGAGACGTTTGTGAATTAGAGGAACGGATTACATCAATGCTACTACAATGCACTGAATGCAAAATTGTTCCGAATCGTATCAATAAACCCAACAGTGACCTTTCGCTCAATCCCGCTAACGAACCGCTTAGAGGTTAACGTTGACCGGACTGCAACCAATGTTGATAATACCATCCTGCTCATAGATGGAATTTCAGTCCGAGAACAATGAAGCTGTAGTATGGTACTCACGTATTGGTTGTTAGTGCAGCATACAGGCTCAGATTTGCAGCTAGACCCTCCACCGACTCCAACAGCAGTAATAGGACTGCATTTGAAGCCAATTTGGCCAGTAATCTGACTAACATCGAGTTTTAAGAGTGTAGCGAAGGGCTTAGGATCGAAGTCAGAAGACTGAAGATAAAATAAAACAAGCCACGTTAATAACAGAAACAAATTGCAATAATGAATGTGGCTGACCTTGGAGTCGGTCATCGAGTCACAGCACCTGATGGATTTAGTGTTGCACTGATTGACAGTGTTGTCACGACGAGCGGGGCTAGCGACAGCGAGGAGAGCAAACATGAAGAGAGCGGAGATGCGAGCGATCATTTTGTTAATGGGCTAGCTTTGGATAACTTTCAAAGAATGTGTTGGGATGTTGGGTTAGAGAACGAAAGCACTAGACGTCGAAAGACTGTTGAAAGTAAATCAAACAGCGAGGTCTTTATAGGATTTTTCAGAGGTGGACCGGTGGACCGTGGCCTCTGCTCAGAACACGATAAATATTCCCTGTACGTACTTTGTGCTTCTAGCGAGGATGCTAGCAAGCTTGATGGCTACAAAAATCGATGCTTCGAGACCTTGGAAACCGAAATCGAGGCTCTGTTAGTTTGACGAAATGACCCAGTTTAGGTAGAAACGGTACCATACTTTTTATGTACTCCATCGATATCAGTAATCGCTTCCATACTCCCCGGAAAGAATACTGCTAGATCGTGACAGTAGGGGGGAAGAGTCACGGACTAGTCGCCTTGAAATACATTCTTCCTAATAACAGTGATCAGTCACCCAGTGGCCATATTCAACAGTATGATAGTATCAAAAAGCTCACAATACAGTCAAGAGGAACTTCATAAGTATCATGTTGATTTCACAATTTTCTGGAGTCTTCCATCTTGCAAAAAGTGGTGCTGCATGTATACATGTAACTGGCCCGGAGTTAGATGTGCGGTATGTAATGTGCACTTTAGCGATTAAGTATTACACTCAATTGAAAACAACTGGCTGCACAGACATTGGGTACTAAGAAGGCGGAAGGGTTGCAGTATCTTTGGTTATCTCTGTCGAGTCAAATTATGCTAGAGCAGAGCAGACTAGCTGCTGGTGTTGTTTGAGCAAGGTTCGATGTGAATAGCAAGGGGCCGCTGACGGAATCTGCCAGTGAGGCCTATCCTGTGCTACTGTCGCGATCGAAGTACTGAGTCGGGCTTAAAAATTCCGAGTCAGACTCACATGCACAAGAATAACGTGACACTTAAGTAAGTCACATTGTTTTGGGCATGAGAGTTGTTGGTTTTGAGCGAAGCACTGACAACCTTGAAAAATACCTGGAGCCAATAGTAGTTCCCATTCCATATCAGAAGTACCATCGGAAATACTGACAGCTCTGATTCTTTGTTTCTAGATGGTCATGGTCGTACCCTTCATTACTAATATTGCATACTTGCGGTGACAGTCTGGTCCGAGTCAAACGTGCATTACTAGCAGTTTTGTGCCAATGATGGAAGATTAATAAGGGGCCAAGCTTGCAATTGCAGGGGCGTTAGTGTTAAATAAATTCAAACAAACGGGAGGCTATTGGACTGGGCACTGAATACTTTGGAGTCTGTTTTGAAGACGCCGTGGTAAGTCTGTCCACTCCACGTTGAGAATCGGACTGAATCGAACTATCACACCTGATACTCCTTGTAATTACCTGTGAGTTGTGTACTGTCGCGCGGGATGATAAACTCGAATTCAGACCTAGCTTTCAATCATTTTTTCTTCCAGACATTTTCCCCCGTCATGTCACTCTTCCTTCACGTCAAAGTGGAATCAAGGCACCGCATTTCAGACCTCAAACGCCGATATTGAGAATGACATTGTGTACAGTCATTGATGTTCGGACGAGGTCATTACTCGAGTAATATATCGAAACAACAGGACAGACTCACAAATACAGTACAAATACAGTAAATCAGCAAGTCCGACGGACGAAGGTGGTGGTGCGAAGATAGAAATCTTATCAAACATTGATAGGGGAAGGATGTGCTTCTTTTAGATGCTGCCATCAGAGCTTTCTATTAGGCATATTCCAAACCTCTGACGACGTATCCTCATCCACCGTATGGCCATACTCAGGATTGCTTAGCTCTGCAGGAGCATAAATCATTGGCAACCGGCCTTCTCTTCCTATCGAAGGTAATGTAGTCGTACGTGTATCGTTTCCACGTCTGAGGCTAAACCCAACCCGCACCACAATTAACAGTGGAATTGTCGTCTGCGAGAAAATAAATTAGGACATATAGGAGTTTCCCGGAGGGCTTACTCACAGCAGCTTGCATGTGCAAATTGATTCCTACATTTCCAGCAATGTCTTGACTTGCCAGTAGGCCTACAATGACGCTGGTGCACAAAACAGCAAGGAAACCAGACTCTATCATCATGAAGATTGTGCTCTTGTATGTATATCGTCCTTTGAATACGGTGATTCTCCTGCTAGCTTGCCAGAGACGATATGCAATACCACAGGTAGCCACGACATTGACTGTCAGGTCTAGTGCCCAACTGGTCATTGCAAACGGGAGTACATTAGACTCTAGGATGGTTGCACCAGGCGGAGAAATATTTGCCACAGCGATTAACGCATTTACTAGGAGACGTCACAAGTTCAAAAAAAACAGTATTTAATGACTGGATCATGATACTGACCGTATAACACAATCAGAGAAATAACCTAAGGGAGTCAACGTCAGAATGATACCCTCTAATTTTGGTACATGCATACAGGTATCACGCATAGCTTCCAGTTCTGGTCCCAGACGACGTACAAGCGCCAAACCTGGAGGATTAAATCAGCGAGGTAATCTCGTTTCTACAAAATTCACGTTTACCAATACGACGTCTTGAAGGAAAAGCTAGATATAGTCTAATTCAGTTATGCTTGTAATATGAGTGGTGAAATGACAGACATTTGTGACGTACAATCCGGTGCCAGCTACAAAGAGTCCATTCCCACCCTGAATGCTAAAATATTTGTCTGCTCCGTCTGGCTGCGAAGCGATCGCTGGATCCGTAAATGCCTTTAACAATTGCAGAAATGAAAGGATCACATGGGCAGTAGCTATAGAAATTGAGAGCGTAGATGTGCTTAACAAGAGCCTAAGGTCACGAGTTGATATGCGTCAGTTGAAGAATTTCTCGGGCTATGTAACTCGAATTTATTCACCTGTAAGAGCTGGAGGCACCATGTTTATTTCTCGACGCTATGACATAAATACATCCACCGTATAAGATGACGCTTTAGGAGTAAAATCAGCTCTAGTATTACTTGAAGTAGCATAGGTAAGATTCACTTACTTGGCACCTAAACAGCACCATTATCAGTGTTTAATTATCTTTGGAGTACCTCAAAGTACGTACCGTACATTATCGATTCTAACCACATACAAATAAGATTTAGCCGTCCGAAGGGAGGTAGGGTTGCAGGCGACGACATTAGCGACAACGCAAGGACCTGATGAATCAAGCAAAAATGTAAGGATGGATGAAAACCAAGAGGTACGAAACCGACTCGAGGCATGCCTACGCCTCTTATAAATACCAGTTTCCAAATCATCGTAAGGGGAAACTTCATTTGATAAGGTTCTCATGATGGTGTGTCACTCTAGCACTGATACGTTATATCTGGTGCTTCGATAGTCAAGCTAGTCAAGTCCTAAAATGATATAACCATAACGTTCGCCATCGCAGAACCCATCTCGGTTGTATTTTAAGAAGGAAGTGCTCGAAGGAAAAATGATACAGGCAGGTGGAGTTCCCCAAGGCCAGCGCCACGGGGACTGATTAGTGCTATTACATAAGGCGGACATCAGTCATTTCTAAACGCGCGGAGGCCGAATTTTCAAATTGAAACTCCTCTATTTAGGAAATCTGAGGTTCTACTTTTGAACAACTGTGACTACGGCTGGGCGCAAGACTGGAATGTAGGTATGCCTGCTGATGAGACTGGAACATATCTATTGCCTGCTGTGTTCTATTGATGTTGATGGATCTACTTACGGGTTCTTCTGTAGCAACGTGTGGTCCCAAGGCTGAAATACGGTGTACCCCTGCTGATGCAGGCTGCAACATATCTGGTCCGTCCCCGGTGTGTTCTAGTGATGCTGATGGATCTAATCGTGGATTCTTATTTACCTGATTCAGCGTCCATGTCTGACAAACCTGTATATAAGCCGTCTGCTACTTCCACTATCGTAGACAGGAACTACCATTCGAATTAGTTGTCGCCATGTTGAACATTCATGACTACGTGACCATTCCTTTGCCTGCCCTGCCACAGACACAGGCTCTGGACAGCGAGACGTTCAAGCCTCCAGTCTTAGATGGTTCTCTCACCATCACAGAAATGTATGATTGGCATTTTGACCATACACCCAATCATCCGATCTTCATCTTTCCGCGGACCGCAGATGGCGCTACCAGCACCATACTGTGGCCTGAAGCTGTTCGTGCTATACGCAAGGCCGGCAAAATCACCCTTTCACGCTTCCAGGAGAAAGACACTTTATCATCGTCCCGTATTCCGGTGATTGCTACCTTAGCTGCTTCTGGTACGTCCCGTCAAAATTCGGTACATCTTTTCCCCAATCTCATCGACGTGGCATCGTAAAGACACAATTTCCTATTATACGACGGTTATGGGGATAGCGTATGTGGGCTATACAGTTTTCCCAATGTCTCCGCGAAACTCCGCCCAAGCAGTCGCACATCTCATACGTGCCGCTCGAGTCACGCATATAATTGTGGGGGCTGAAAAAATGTTCCACGATCTTGCAGCAGCAGCTATAGAGTTACTACGCCACAGTGGAGACCATGCTCCTCACGTCCATGAGATGCCCTTTTTCGACAAGCTTTACAGCCACGAAGAAGGAGATGAAGATCTGCCGAGTCAGGCGGTCAAGTCATCTTTAGACACTGTTGTGTTCATACTCCATTCTTCTGGTGAGTTTAGAATAGCATATATACTATTTTGTTTGACCATCTCTTGCATGTGTCAGGTTCAACATCGTTCCCTAAGCCAATCTTTTGGACTCATTTACATCTCCTGCAGTGGGCTTCTGTCCCTTGTGAGCATCGTTATTATGTCGTGTCATTTTCAGACTGCTCAGTCTAGATTCAGATTTTGGTGAACGCGATTTAACTGGTGTAAGGTTTGCGTCTCCTGGGATACCAATGTTCCATGGAATGGGAATGTTCCAAACTGTGTGGACGGTAAGTTCTACATACTCTTATTAATAGTACTGAATGATGATAGCTTCAAGGCTGCGACTGGTGTGATTATCACCGTATTTGAGCCAAAGTCGCCTGCGATTGTTCCTACCCCAGAAGTCGTCTTTAAACACGCCGTTGATACAAACAGCGATCTGATCTTCTGCGTTCCCAGTTTCGTGGAGGTGAGCACCCTTTTGTCGATTCAGTTCGTCTATCGCTAGACTATGTCTCTAGGTTTGGTACGAGAACAAGGAGTATGTGAGCTGGCTCTCCAAGAAGCAAGGCGTGGTGAGTCAGATGCCTTGGGGTTATATGCATGACGTGTTCTGATTTGCTCAGCTTTTCGGTGGTGCACCGTTAAATAAAGAAGTAGGCGACGCTCTAAGTAAGGCTGGTGTTTCTCTGTTCAGTCTTTTCGGAACGTCAGTAGAAATATATTCCTGATCATAACTACACTCTCAATTATTGATTTTTGTTATACAGCACAGAGATTGGCATTGTTACCTCTGTTCTACCTAGTACGAAGCAACGTTTATCTTTATTACTCCGTTTCTGAGACTCATTTACAATGCAGGAAAACCCTGTCCGGACTGGCAGTATATCTGTGTTTCGAAACTCATGAAAACGGAGTTCCTATTCAACGACGACGGGAAAGCAGAGCTAATTATCCACGTGCGTGCTTTTGAGAAGATCTCATTTTTACCGATTCCTGATCACCCGCTATTTTATTATCAGCCTCATGCATATCATGTCCCCGTTGTAACAAACGTTAAGCGGGGAGACGTTGAAGCATATGCAACCGGTGATCTTTTCACGCCTCACCCGACATTACCCGATTACTGGACGTACTACGGTCGGGCGGACGATCAGATTGTACATAGCACGGGCGAGAAAGTACGATGCTCTCTCTCTTCCATCTGTCCACTTCTTACTGAGCTTACACCGCTATTGTCAAGACAAATCCTGGCCCTCTAGGTACGCTAATCAAACATAATGCCAATACTCCTGTTTCATGTGTGTCCTTGTAGAAAACATCCTTGCGCAGGATCCTCACGTACAGAATGCAATTATATTCGGTAGCGGCAAGTTCAATTGTGGAGTACTTATCAACCCTGTGGAGGCGGATAAGTTTGATGTCACAGACACGGAGAAAGTAGCAGACTACAGGAATAAGATCTGGTACGCACAAACTTGTTATTCCTATCATTAGGTGGCGACGATTCAGTCCTGTTTTTGAATAGGCCGACTGTAGAGCGTATGAATCTCTATGCACCCCAACATTCTAGGATATTCAAAGAAGTGCTCTATTTGCAATTATTCTAGTCGATCTTTCTCATCCTTACCTCATTTAGATGATAATCATTGCGTCGCCATCAAAGCCATTCGTATTCACCGCGAAGAACACACCCCGTCGTCCTTTCCTGATCAATCAATATGAACCCGAAATCAATGCTTTGTATGCGGCCGTAGCCGAAACCACTCAACCTGACCTACCTGTTCCCTCGGAATGGAATATGGCAAATACTTTGAATTTTGTGAGAACTGTGGTCGCAAGGACGCTAGGTAAAACTGTCGACGACCAGGACGCTATATTCCAGCATGGTGCTGATAGGTGAGTTGTCCTTCTTTTGAAACCAGTGAACATATATCAACAAACATCCAGTCTTCAAGCCACTTGGATCCGAAATTATATCTTCCATGCAGTCCGAACATCTGCTCAGGTGGATACGAGAAAATTTCCAGGAAACCTTGTATACCTGCATCCTTCCATCTCTGCGCTTTCAACCTTTGTGTACGAGGAGATGGTTTCATCGCATCAAGAAAATCGGGACGTCTCTGCAAATCAGTGCCAGGAAATGGAATCAATGGTTGAAACCTACAGTCAAGCATTCCAGAATCATGTGCCTTCCACCGAATCGAATGCAGAGGACATAGTATTGGTCACAGGAACGACCGGTGGAGTTGGAGCTTATATACTGGCAGAATTATTGGGTACTGCCAAAGTTTCTAAGGTATACGCCATCAATAGGAAGAATAAGACTGTACTGCTCGAAAGGCAGAAGCTCGTGCTTGAAAACGTCGGGTTGGATCCAGCTCTAGCGTCTCATTCAAGGCTTGTCTTATTAGAAACCGACATCAGTGAGTCTGGCCTTGGACTAAGCTCGGAGAGACTCGAGGAGGTGCGTATGACCCTGCCACAATGAATAAACTCTGACGCCAATATTTAGATGAGATCGTCGGTCACGCATATCATACACAATGGTATGCTAACGTGTAGCTATCTGGGCGTGCTTTTCTTGACGATTTGATTGATAGCTTGGCCCGTGGATTTTAATATCACTCTCGCCACTTTCCAACCTCAAGTAAAGGGAGTTCGTAACCTGATTGATTTTGCACTGTCAAGTTCCCTACCAGAGCCTCCTCGTTTTATATTCATGAGTTCCATTGGAGTATTTCGCAGTGCGTCATCTCATAATTCAACTATGCATGACTAGTAGATTGACTTCCCTGGAGACCTCAAAACCGCCAATCCTGTTCAGGAGACAGCTGTCGATAGCTCCATTGCTGTGGGTTCTGGATACGGCGAATCGAAATGGGTATCAGAGAGAATATTATTGAATGCGGCGGCAGAAACCACGTTACGTCCAATCATCATTCGACTTGGCCAACTTAGTGGCGGTTTGAACGGCTATTGGAAAGAGAAGGAATGGGTTCCTTCCCTTATCCGTTCTAGCATTCATTTGAAGTGTCTTCCTGCACTCGACCAGGTAAGTCAAGTCTACAGGATATTCTCAAAGCGTCGACTCAGCGTAATTGCCAGTCCGTTACTTGGATACCCATGGCTGTCGCCGCGAGGGCCATCACTGAAATGCGCAATGCTGGCG
Source organism: Serpula lacrymans var. lacrymans S7.9 (assembly GCF_000218685.1). NCBI lineage: Eukaryota > Fungi > Basidiomycota > Agaricomycetes > Boletales > Serpulaceae > Serpula > Serpula lacrymans. Next base: position 382,911 of record NW_006763291.1, on the reverse strand, counting down.
CTCCAATCCTTCATGTCGCCCATCCGAAAGGGACGCCGTGGTCGACGATATTCCAACACTTCTCAAAATCACTTAACGTCCCGATAGTACCATACAAACAATGGCTGGATCTTTTAGAAGATTCTTCGCTGCACTCCAAAAGTTCAGCTCCGGCGCGAGAGAATCCAGCATCGATTATTCTTGACTTTTTCCGTGCGGCAAAGCCTTCCACAGAAGAGGCCATGGGATTACCTCGTATGTCCATAAACGAGGCGCAGGCAGCATCCACCGTGTTAGGTAGTGGTAGTTTATCAGCACTCGGCGCTTCAGACGTGGAGTTGTGGTTAAATTACTGGCGAAAGACTGGCTTCCTTCCCACTGGCAAGTGATAGCTTTGTGGATCTGTATCTAGGTTTCAGTACTGCTTTTACCATGGTGAACTGCGGACTTTTGTGTATCATATACGTAAAACTTGATCCTTGCTACAAATTGTATTCCCAAAACACTCCCAGAGATTTCTTGGTAGCTCGCTAAGTCGAGCTTAATTTCCTTTATACAAGTCCAGGTGATCCAGATAAGTTTCGAAGCTAACCTTAGAGCTGGTTTCGCGATTGAGACATGCAAGGATCCGCCATCTTACGGAAGGTGCGTTTTGACACCTAGCAAATGATTCGTACATTCGAAAAACAGCGGTACCAGGAGACCGAGACAATCGGTGGCTATAAATGATAAACCCAACTAGGATCTTTAGTTATCTCCGCCTAATCAATTTGTGCTACGGCAGAGTGGATCAAGCTAGCAGCATCGTTTGAGCAAGGTTTGATGCTGCATACAAATGGCAAGGGTGCACTGGCAGAGTTTGAGATGTGCTTCAGCGGTGACGAGATGCGATCACTACGCACCTGACCAATCCAGAAGTGTATCCATACTTTGGCTCATTTTGCCGTTCTCATCGACAGCCTTGGTGATATCAAATGTGGTACGAATGCCGGTGACCCCGATCCAAACCGATGAATATGCCATGAATCGACCTGGGCATATCCTTCTCCCATATCCGAAAGAAGCGATAGGATCTTGAGTGGAGGAATTAAACTCGCCATCTTTGAGAAAGCGTTCCGGTCGAAAAATCCATGGATCAGGATACGTGGCTTCGTCGTGTAAGGTGGCCCCGTAAAACTCCTTTTGAGCCTTCTACTGCACTTACTTTAAGCATCGGTAAAAGGAAAAAGGTCGACGAAATGACTACCTGAATGCGAGTTTTAGCTTACTACCACAGGCTATCGTTGCATAAAGATTAACCATGTTGGCACCCCCTAGACGACATAGCACTTGATCAGTAGGGACTTAGAGTAAATTGACCGGATTCACCAAGGAATGCTGACGCAAGAAATCCCTTCACCGAGCGTTCACGATCTGGGAGACTCGGATGGAAATGTTCCACGCAACGGTCTATGACCGTTAGTAACCTTGATTTGGTGATCTAGGTGTTGAAACAAATGGTGAGAAATAGGTCATCAGTTTCAATACAAAAGAGAAGGCTTTACAGTGTTCGAACCACGTATCGCTGCTTCAAAAGGGAGGTTTAAACATGCTGTCTGCCAATTCACGCCATAATCATATTCCACTACCGATGCTGGACAAAAATTTTGAAGGAGCACGATTCGATGCTCTAGTCATTTGTTACTGTAAGCCATTGGACCAACCGCCCAATCCCGACCCATGCTGAAATACAACATTTTAGCGCGAATGATATTTTGCTTACAGTGACGAAAACTTACAAATATTTGATCATTGGAAATTCAGGTCTGGATAAGAAATCAGATAATTAGCCAGTGTCTCGATTCGTGAAATTACGCACCTATCAGACCAAATCCTGGAGCATTTTTCGAAAGTGTCGCTGGCGACGTCTCTTGTGTTGAGGAGCACCAGCCTTATCCCCAGAACATTCAGAGATATTATATCAGATCCTGGATTTTGTGGTCATCGATTCGTAACTTACCATATTGTTTGCACCAGCGATCAAACACCAACCAGTGGAAATTTGGGAACGTCAAATAGATTGCCTAAGAGAGGAAGCCCCACAGGTCTAGGAGGGAGAGGGCGACGACTGCTCCTCCGCTGAAGGTACCATATCCATATGAACAGCTGATGAATATCATGCCCAATGCAAAGCTCGACGTGTAGTCGAATATGGCCACCATTACTCCAAGGAATATATATCGAAATATCGGTTCGCTCCGTTGAGACGAGGACAGTTTTATAGCAAAAAAATTGCATTCGATTGGGAGACCATAATATGGAGGAAGCAATGGCCACTGAAATGATCACGTTGAGAAGAGAGGCACAAGAAAACGTACCAGACTATTTGGGAAACAAAAGGTGCCAGAGACATGTAACAATGAAGACGTGCTATCGCATGATAGTACAGAACTTTAACAGTATTAGACTATTCTCCATTTCAATAATTGCGTGCGATAAGCCACTACATTTGTGATGATAATAGTTAGTCCCACAATGCAGATGTGAGCCCAGCTTAACGTGGGGCTTCCCGGAACGCCTGCGTGTTCCAAATCCAGTGAGCACCAAAATAAACCTCTACGAGCTCTGAAGTGACATCGTATAGGAATGCGAATACCTGTGACATATTGACAAGTCTGAGCTAGCTCGAAAATTTCGGCCTGTTTGATTTATGCGGCTACTCCAGATCAGAAGATGGTAAATAAGACTTGTCGGTTTCGTTGGACTGTCGTCCACATTCTTCTCTTTGGATCCAACACAGCGTTATATTACGCACTCGCAGTGCTGTTTCGCTACCTGAACTTCAGGTTGCTCTGCCAGTGACAAGTCTGAGAGCTATTCAACCTTCGTAATGCCCGGTGGCTTGGAATGTACAACCTTTCCCACGACTGTTTTTGTATCAGCCCATCATCGACTCGGACTCATTTCCAGCTGGTTCCCTTATCCATTTTTCTGCCGTCTTCGAGCAATCTATCAATAGAAATAGAAAATAGAGATGCGGTTCGCACCGTTAGCTGCATTGTTAGTCCTGCCATTACTTTCAACTGCTCAGGTATGTTTCACTTGAGTATACAGTATATGATCCTGTTACTGATGATTAAATTCTGACACCGCAGTCTTCGAATTCTCCAAACGTCCAGCTTTCAACGTCTGTAATAGCCTCAGTTGGCCTCGGCTCAGGCCGGGTCGTTACTACTGTTTTGCAGACCACGGTGTTTACAGTGGCGGCTGCATCTCCCACTGTAACTTCGTCGGGAAATAACACATCATCGGGCAACTCTACCAATCCTACTAATTCTACCACTTCCGGAAACTCGACGTCTTCAGTAACACCGAGTAATTTGCCTACAGCGGCGTCAAGTGTACCAGGAGTGAATGGTGGTCCCAATGGTGCCCCAAGTCCGGGTGCCAGCGCACCTGGTGGTATTTACGGACCACCAGACGGGTACATCGCTGCTGCAAATGCTCTGAAGAGGAATGCTGTTGTTGTGAGTCTCCTCGGGGTGACCATTGGAACAGCTTTGGTGTTCATTTAGGACTGCATGGACCTGTCATGTTGTCATCTGGGTACGAGATACAATATCATAAGGGTCTTTTATTGGTTAGGTTTTCTTTCTTGACGGACAGACAATATCGGCGATTATATTGCGCACACTACATTTAGTCATACATCCTCTCTTTAACACCCTCACCACATATACTGTACACCTGTCGTCTGGACTAATGGTAGACTCAGAAGCATGACGCTTGCAAACTTTTATCCTGATAGCCTGGCCTGTCGCGTGACGGTGGCGTGATAATATTGTGACGGACCGTGTCAGCTCACTTTTTCTCAATGATTCTGATCAGGAAGTTCGTTGCGGTATGTCGACCCGGAAAGGACCGCCAAAGTCACGAAAACGCCAGCGTATCGAATCCCAAGATCCACATTCTGACACTGAGGAGGTCGTCTTACTCCCTGACGACCACAGCCCAGGGCCCAGCCGACATATAAAATTATGGTTCCAGGATGGAACCATCGTTCTATTCTATCTACCCATTCCAAAATATTCCGCGACATGTTGGGTGGTTTTTAGCTTCTCTATCAAAAGTGCATATAAAATGTCATGTTTGATAGAGAATTTGTTCAAGCTTACAGCTTAACATATTTGTGGAAGCCATGTATGCTGCATTAGTGTCTGCTTTTATCATTACTCACTGATAATTTCTCTGTTTATTTAGATTTCCAGGTTTGCATAATACGCGACACTCAACTTACAATACAAACGCCTTGATACTGTTATCTTACAAATAAATATTTCCTCGTCGGTGAACGATTGAAGTCGATCAAAGCCGGATGTCACCGGGAACCGATGGTCTCTTTCGCCATTCGACTTCCCATCCTTTTGCGGGGCCCTCAGCGTCGCCTTCATTTGGTAACCCGAATACGGCGGTAAGAAGCCAGATGTTACTACTATCAGGTTTGTGTTTCGCAACGAGCGTAGGTAGAACCGCTCGGGCGACTATCAGATTCGAGTTGGCATCAGTGCGTAAAGCCTGCCCATTTCTCGAGCAGGTGCTCCCAATATCAGCGATTCCAGACACTCCAGCTTTTGACGTAGCCCTGGCTTCTCCCGCTTCCTCGTATGTGCCATATTTACCCTCTGGAGCTGGTTCCAGCGCTCGCCCATCCTCTCTCTGTCCGTAGATAGCGAAGCCACCTTCTGCTGACGTTAAATCTCTCCCTGTCTTGATTCTATGCACCCGCAGGTGCCATAACGGAGCTTCCAAGGTAGGCGGAACCAGCCATGTCTCTACTTCGACGTCTTTCCAGGGGTACCACATCGACCTCAACCACTTTCCATTTTCAATCCTTGCTTCTCTCGTATCCCTTCGACATTTCCAGGTTTCACCGTTATCATCACTCAGTGCAAGAGTGTTGTCGCCCCCAAGTTCTTCCAACGTCCCGTTTCCTACAGGTACACTGTACCCAAATGCTGATGAGTACGCCAGCTTTCCGTATTTTGCAGCGCTTTGCTTGACAGGATACGAGCATTGCTGACCGGACGACAATAAGAAAGTGTGACCGCCAACGTTAGTCGCGATGTGGAGAGGTTTGTGAAGCACTGCGGTAGTGCCAAGAAGTTTTGACGGATAAGGTTCCTCTTTCGATGTCCAAAACGGATGAGAATCTGGGAGCGCTAGAGTGACGAATGATTTGCAGCACCAGTACGGCGAACCTGGAGAGTTGTAGTTCTCGGTCATATTGTGATTGGGATACACGAAACCAATGGTAAGTGTTCCATCAGGATAATATGCTCCAGGCTGCCGCATCCAGTAACGTATATTTCGCAGCTGCAAACCTTTGATCACACCCCAGGTCAACGGTGCAGGTAGCTCTACATCCGCAAATGCAAGAGCACCCCAGAAAGAAGACATGGCGAATCGGTATGTCATACTTCTGCCGAAGGGGATAGCACGACCTGCACTATATGAGATTCAGTACAATGAATAAATCTGAGGTAATTACCTTCGGCATCGAAGTAACGGATAAAGTCCTGGGCGAAACGGCGAGCACGGTTGCGGTATTCCTCGCACCTTTGAGGATCCTCTGCCTGGGCAAGCTTGGAATATACAAGTTGCGCGAACTGAATAGCAAAGGAGGACGAATAATAGTCGAGCTGTATAACCCCTTCTGGTCCGTCGCGCGACCAGCCTTCGCCAATGTAGAAAGTATCCAGATGGTCCAAGTCAGCTTTCATTCGTTTCGCATCAAATCGAGGAGAGCCGACTTTTGAAAGGCCAAGGTTGGCAAATACCTATGATTTATCGCGTACATTCCTCATGGCGTAAATTCCCTGTTAATGCCTCAAAGTATGTAGGATAGACTCACGCGAAACCAAAGCCAGTTAGTATTAGGCATCTCTTTATCGTTCATTCCTCCAAGCCAGCTTTCAAAGTTCTTCTTCGATGCATCGTCTAGTGGATCCCATAGTTTCTCTCTCGCCACAGCTAGCGAAAAACCTATTGCAGAACACTCTACCATACGCTGATCCTTGTTCCTCATATCTCCCCAGAATTCTTCGTGATCGGGATTCGTTCCACTAGAAAACCCATCTACCCATCGCTTAGTGCCTTCATAAGACCCCCCTCCAGCAAGAAGTGCCGCAAGACCCCAGATGGGACGAGAAAATCCTTCCAACTGAGCAGCAGCCTCGTCATAATGAGTAGCGGTGTGTCCTAGATGGATTCGGGCTCCCCCAGGAGAGGTATGAGGCCCAAGGGGGTCCAGTACGTTGACCAAGAAGTTCGCCAAATCATTTTTGGTTTCAAGAGGATTTTTACCCCAGGGTCTAGTTCCAGCGAAAGGATCCATGTGTTGAATCCGGTATTAAGGGAAATGGCGGACTGAATTCCTTGGTGGGTGATGGGAGGCTTGTCCTTTCTATATGGCGGGATCGGGAGAGGGGTTTATTCGGTGGGCGGACCGATCGGACCGTTCTGTTACCTTAGATGGCTCATGCCCTTTTTTCTGAGGCACCTGTTCGTGTTCTTCGTCGGTCACTTGCTCGTCGTCAAACGTTCAATGGCTGTTGCATGTGGATATTGGGCAAAGCTATTTTCCGGTACCTTCGTTCTCTGATTTACTTCATGTGCACAGCTGTGATGATAGTGCACTGACCATTGACGATCATGCTCCGCCATACAGAGTACTATAGGCTTTATTAGTCCATCGCATTGTACAAGTCTGTCTCCTCAATCACCAGTCAAAAGTGATGTCAGTCTATAAATATTGTATGCTTCTTCCTGTTAGAATAAAACTGTTTTGATGCCATCCAATCGGAGGATCTTTTGTGATGCTTCCTAGAATCACGAGGGCGAGGTTTCCCATTAGATCATTCAGAATAGTCCGTTGGTATCATCTGCGGGGTTTATACTAAATACTGCTTCGAGATCGAGGGAACTGCGCATGCATCATCTCCGACCTGGGCGTCACTATAGATAACTGCGAGCATTGTGATGGCTGATGCATTGACTAATGTACAAAAATAAGATACAACGGGGATCACACTGGACTCGATGCAGATGGCATTATCCATAACAACAATACCAGGCAGCAGGAAGAAAGAATGATGAAATACAACCTTACAAAATCTCAGCTTCAGCACGAGGTAACGGCCAAACAATAATGGAAAGTTCCTGCCTCCTCAGTGGAAGAGTTCCACCCTGGTCGCAGTAGACTATTCCACAACTGGGCAAACCGAGCATATCCCACAATTGCTCCCTAAGGCGTTTCTGCTACTACAACAAATGTAAAGTTAATGTGCGGATACGCATGGAGAGGATAGATATTCTGGGTCGGTTGTGACTTGATCTAGGGAAAGGTGGACGCACCTCTCTCATTAAATTCCTAGTATACGGATAGCGTTGCACCAAAGCGTTCACATCAAATGCAAAAATGGGACCTTCGTCACCAACAAGTGTACCAGTAGCAGATTCGCACATGCTATTAGCAGGAGCGTGGGTCTGGGGTGGTTCCTCGGTTGAAGCACAGTCATGGTCGACGACAATGCTAGCGGCGGCGGGAAATAGGTGATCACGTGGAAGCTCTTCAAAGGTAGTATTTGAGTACTGATCAGTGGACGATTTATTGGAGGTAATGTCGTTGGCATCTGTGACTGATATTTTTGTGGCATCGGATTGAGTGTCCACTTGATTAAGTTTCGCAGTCGGACGTTGCTTTTCTGGTCTGGGCTTGCCAATAGCAACCTCTTCAGCAGCTACGATACCCCCTGGTGATATGGGTGGAGGAAGATACGTTATGACCCGTCTTGCACCGATTGTGCGATTATTCCCTTGCATTTCTTGTTTTGTACCATTTGATCTTGAAGTAACCTTGCCCATATTTCGATTTGGTATGGGCAAACGGAACCTGCCAGATTGTATAATCTTGTTTTTCCTCGAATCACTTGTGACTGCACGAAATTTCTTCCTGGAAGGTAAAGTCGTCCATGTAGCGTCAGAATCTTCTTCAGCACCGAATGCATAAGCAGAGACCATGCGAGAAAAGTCTGTTGGATTACGTTGAACACTTTTCCGCGGTGGGCTTATAGGCGGAGGCGAGCTGGGTGGAGGGGGCGACGGGCTCTTCAGTTGCATTCGAGATTCGTAAGTTGAGACAGACTTTGCAGGAACCCTGGAGACTTCAGAAACAGCAGGAGTTATGCGCATATTGGCTGTCTCTATCAGCCGCGGATTGAAGGGTGGGGGAACTGCAAGGCCAGGATCAGAAGGGAGCACACTTTGCACCGTCGACGCGAGCCATTGAGGCATCCTCTGGGGCTCAACGGTACGTGGAGCAGGAGATACATCGAAGCAACGTTCAAAGGTTGGCTGTGATGCTTGTGGGTAAAGTGAGTGGTCTTGACGGCGATGCGTGTAGGCCACTTGTTCAGGTGCACGATGATTGATGTGACTTGGTACTGTTAGTTGTTGCGGAGCTTTTGGGACGGCATATATTGACCAAAATAGTTTCTTAGTAAAGGGAGACAAATATACCTGGTATATGCGCCTGTATCGGACTGGAACGAGAGTGGTATTTGGGGCAGATATACCCCTGGTTTGTTTCGAACACCTCCAGTTGATGAGGTATTTGGCCTTGCCTATTATAAGCCACCTGATTTGGTCGAGACGGGAGGAAAGTGTTATCTTCGTAGGTAGGTCGCAAGGGAGAAGACTGAGAAATTGCTTTGCATTCAAACCGACTGTGTGGGGACGCGTAAATATGAATTGGGGAAGAGAAGGACTGTGATAAGTTAATGCGACGAGGTGAATGAAAAGGAGTAGCAATATTTGGCGTGGGATGCATATCCGCAGCTTCTGACGGAAGTATCAACATTTGACCGGCTGAATGAGAAACAGACGTCTTGTGAGGAGGTACAGGCAAAAAGGGGATATTAAAATGGGCTGTATGCGCAGAGCCTTGATCATTTCGAGTATGAACAGAGCGAGGAACAGCTGGATTCAGTGTGGGCGCTCCAGTAGACGTTTTATGCGTCCTTTTTGCTTGTTGCTTACTCTTCTGAGGAAGGACTGAATCGTCTGGCTTCAAAACACTCCGCATATGACTTGGGGGTGGCCGTTCGGCTTGCTTCTTGAATGCATCAACGATACGACCTTGAGGCTGCTTCAACGGTGCTTGTTGACTCGGTGCTTTGTGCTCGATATGTTTAGACGAAGCTGCAGGCCGAGATGATGCATTTATCTTTGCGATTGTCCAGGGATTGGGTTTGTACTCCACGGTTTCTTGTCTAGATGCCAAATCGAGGTCCCTGAATAGTTGCGTATCGTCTGAAAGTGCGTCTCGTGATTGATCCTTATCGTCATCAGATTCACCAGAGTCATCAGAGTCGCAATAAAAGCCCCCATAGCTGCGATGATTGAAGGACCAGTTTGAGCTTGTATTCGTTGTCCTCTGCGACCGCGATTCAAGTTTTGGAGTGGAGCCTTCAACATGGCTCGAGTGCATGATTCTTTTCGAATTGAGAACGGAACAGTGTCGTAGACTTTGATTTGAAGGGGAAGCTTATCATAAGAGCGAGAAGCACATCCACTTGCGAAACAGAAGACTCAAAATGACAGTGTCACAAAACCCTAACCTTAGATTACTTGCTCAGCGCACAACTCCCACAACGTCTTACACAGAGTATATTGATACGAGAGCGATAGCTGAAAATCGAAGACATTCGACGTTGAAATAGTGTTGATGGAGTACGGTACAAACACGGTGACCGTTGCCATTTCTGATACTCTTGAACCGTACGCCAAGATCAGAAACAGAATGCCGGCGGCTGCCCGAAGGCAACAAGCTGCCAACAGGCCGAAGACAACGGGGACATATCCGACAAGCGTGGACACTAGGCAAAGGCTGTTGCAGAGGAAGGCTCAACCGTGCATGGCGCTTGGGGCGTGCTTGGGTGTCATTAATTCAAGCCTTCGAGTTGAATAGGCTGTGTGTGAAGTAATGTTCTCGGTGAGATGTAGGGACTGAGCACAGTTTTGAACGTTATTTCGAACGCAGACGGGGACGAGTAGGGCGGATATTGACTCAGGCCAAGACTTGGAAAGGTATTTGGAATATCGATGCCCTGTCTGAGAACTACGACTATCGCGTCATTATTCTTGACATCCTTCGCATATTCTACGTCTCGGTAGAACTCGGCAGTCCTTTCAGCTGTAAAAAAACCTGCGAGACTCTCAGACTCTCAGTACAGCGTGAAATCCATCGACCACTTATCATGAAACTCACGGTCCGCCTAGTAGAAACAGACGGTGATCTACAACAAATCAAAAGACCTTCAAAATCGCACCGTTTCGCATATAGTAAGACAGTCCTGGAACCATCACATTCCCAAGCATTGAGATAGTGGGGGTTAAGACTCATGGTGTCCATCTGATAGCGGAGAAATGTGTGTGAGCTTGCGATTAAGCGTTGTTTGAGCGGAAACTGTGTAGATTAGAACAACGCACAATGGACCACTCCAAGCAATGGTGTTAATATGATCATATGTGGTTCAAAGGTCCTCGAAGGTTTTCAAAATGCTCAGTCCGATACTCAAGGTCAAGTTTCGCCCAGAGTTTGCCGAGTTTCCCTATTAGCAAACGCCCAGCCTAAAGCCGTTCCCTTAGCGAATCAGCATCGACGGAAGAGAAAGAACCGCTGTAGAATGCGGTGCCTACTTCATGACAGCATTTCTGACGAATAGGACAAGGCCATGGCAGTGGGGATAGAGGGGACGTAACCCGAGGTGCTCCGATGTTACAAAAAAAAAAAAGTAGTCTGGATTTGACCTGGATGTATAAAATAAACTTGGGTCGGCTCCATCACCGTAGCACGTCCTTAAAGGCCCAGCGGATTCCCTTCGTTTCTCTCAAGGGTGCCCGCTCTTCCACGCATTCGGATCAATACGCATTCGACCTCGATTCAGTTCCCGAGAACGAGGCACCTGCTTGTATCACTCCTGAGTTCGTCGACGTCGACATGTCCAACAACGCCAACGCCTCTTCTAACGACAAGAGCAATATGGGCTCTTTACCACCACCTGTATCACACAAAGCCTCCAGTTCGTCGATGCGAAAAGATGGACTGCCAGGGGATCATCACGATGTACAATCTTCAATAACAATGAGCAACCTCAAGCAGTATCTGCTTCAGGACGTTGACGGCGACAAATCAGCAGCCCCACTGTCTGCATATTGTTTCATGACTGGTTTTGTGTAAGGACCTTTCTTTCTTTAATCGGTACCTATATTAACTCCTTATCCACCTAGAAATTCTGTCATCTTCTCAGCTGTCTTTGTGTGGTGTGCATTCCAAACTGGTAACACTGTACAGGTACTTGCTTCTCATAACATTTCTCGACGAGATGGATCCTAAGTCTCCTTATTGTCTGTCTTTATCTACTCTTAGTTGTCCCTGGCTATCGCCCGTCTTTTCTCAGGACCACCTGGTCAGCGTGACCTATCATTCCATCTCGCTGATCAACAAGCGCTATGCTCCTTGATCACTTTCATTCTCGGCGCCACTATCGCCCGCATAGGTGACAAGATTGGCTGCAAAACTCGTGCCTGGCTTGTATTGGGCACATTCATCCAATGCATTTGCACCATGGCTGCAGCTATCGCGATATGGAAGAGCGGTCAGGGTAGTGTCGCAGATGTGAGGGATAACCCAGCATGGTCGAATGCTTTGTCTTTTGTATGTATTGGCTTCATGAGCGCTAGCATGGGTCTGCAAGGCATCATGGGCAAGCGCTTAAACACACAGTTTACCACAACTGGTACGTTATCTTATCCCCTTCTGTCTCAAATGGAACGCTAATAGCACCTTCGTTTTTCTCGCTCTCTAGTTGTACTAACGACTACGTGGTGCGAGCTTATGGTTGAACCAAGCTTATTCCATATACGTCGTCTCGTGAAATCGAGAGACCACAAAGCTGTTGCAATCGTCTTCCTTTTCCTTGGAGGATTTATAGGTCGTGCGCTCCTCGACCAGATCGGCTCTGCTGGTACCCTTGCTATCGGTACAGGAATCCGATTCATCATCTCCATATGGTGGTTCTTTATCCCTTCCAAAGTTAAGAAATAAATGTTATTCCTATGATATGAACGGTATGGTTAGACGTCTTTGAGATTGATCGTGAGAGATGGGGAAGGCGGAGTTAGGGGTAGAAACACTGGGAAACAAGAAACGTTGCATTTTTCATCTGGATACATATTTACACTACTGACCCCCGAAAACATCAGTAATCACACCCAATGCCACATAGAATTTTTGTTCACTGTCAATGTTGATAACTAGATCTTAGAAGGTCGTTTAGACAACCCAATGCAATGGATATCCATGCAAACTGGAAACGAGACCAATATTTTTCGTGCACCGCCAGCCAAAGCAGAATGTTGCTGAGAGCAAAAACCACCAAAATGGTAGTACTACACAGGAGGTCCAGTGGTGGGAAAGTATTCTTGACGGGACCTCTGATGGATGGTCTAGGAGTGGATGGCTAGGTACTGCCATTGACTGCAGTGGACCAGAATACTCTCCTGAAGGTGTATGAAGTTGGACGGTATACACTTAAGCCCGATCAAATTCTCCAGACGACGAATGTTGCTGTCCATACGGATTATCAGATTTCTGATCCGACATCATGGGTGAGATAAAAAGATAAGATAGGGTTTTTCCTGAGGAGGCTCTTACCAATGGGTTCCGAGTCGGTACTTACAGTATCTATGCATATATGCCCGACCAGCGAAGAAAGCGTAATAGCACAGCCACTGCCGCGGCTGCTGCCTTCAAAACCACTTTTGAATGCGTCGACGTCTCAAACTCACATTTTGTTTTATTTTTGCTACGCTTCCACCTCTACAGCTTGATTCATATCGAGTTTTGAGGAATTATGTAGGAGTTTAATTGACTTAAAACATTAGACCAAGCCATCACAAAAAACTAACGTTAGACTCTAACAAAACTGCCGTCGCTTCGGCATAATGAAATAATACGACATGTGTAATTCTCACGTTGGTTTATCGATTATGAATTTAACTGTAACACATTCAATGCCCTTAGTCGCATTCAGAACTGAGGCACTGGCCTGCATAATCCCCATTTTGAATGTATCAGTCAGACTGGGAGCTTAGCATTACTCGGAAGTTACGCACATGGCAACTTCGCACTGCAATAGCGGTGGGAATCAAATCAAAGCTCGCCTGTGCACCAGAATGGTTAGCAACATGGATGATCTTCAGCTTCGACCGAAGGGTTTTCTCTAGACCTAACCTTGCGGTATGTGTGTTATATTAGTTCTGTGGTGAACTTCAGTGGTTTATGATATTTTAGCAAATGTAGTGGCTGAGGCTCCGGGATAAGTAGGGTAGGGACTCATGTCGTTTTTGGCCATTATGGTTTTGCCTTTCGTGAAGCTCAGACACTTGCTAGTGAACGCCTCGCTAATTTTACTTTTCCTGGCTACTCTGAACGAACCATGCTGTGTTCCCCGAAGTCCCCTCGTCAGCGGTTTGATACTGATGGCATCATTGATCACAGAAAGCCTACCTTGATTTGGGCAGGGCGAAACATTAAATAGAGAGCTACGCTACAGGGAAGCTGTTGTGTTATCTGTCAAAGTTCGCAATGTTTCTTCCGGAGGAGCTCGAAGCGCCCGTTTTGATTATTGATACGAATCTAGGGCCAACATGGGGTTTTGTTTTAGTAATGAGCTTCATCAGTGTGGCCCTTTGGGGCATCACTTGCGCCCAAGTGTAAGCCATCTATGTTTTACGAATTCCAAGCCCCTTGTTCATTTACCTCGCTAGGTACTTCTACTATTCTAAGTAAGCCACGCGAAGGATCGGAAATTATTACGATGGCTTGACATGTCTCCTAGCTATCCAAAAGACGCTGCGTATGTGCGATTTACGGTAAGATTAAAGAGGCCAGTAGTTCATACATGGGTCAGGCGAGTTACTGAATGATTAATTGAAATAGGTCATATGGCTATGGTGAGTTCTTAGAGCATCATCCTCGTTTTCCACTCAGCCTTTACTAGGATATTTGATACTACTCGTGAAGTTCTGGTGATTATAGCAGGTGAGCCCTTTTGCTAAATCATACGTAGTGATTAACGGGCTTTGCAGTATATGATGCACTGATAAATGGATTTGGGAATTAAAATATTTCGCAAAAGTTGGCTCGTAAGTGTTATTTATAGAAGATGTTGAAGCATGTTTAACCTAGTAACAGGGCAAATATTGTGCGCATGCATCACTACTCATCTAGATACTGGCTTATCTCTATTCAATCTTTAGTGGCAGTCTTTGTTTACCGTGAGTTTCAGTGATGCACTATGATCTAATGTATTATATAATGGCTTTGGCAGGCAATTATCAACACGATATCGCAATGTTTTCTCTTTTATAGGATCTGGAGATGTTAGTGATTATGGTCCTTTTGCTATAGTCGTTGACTCATATTCTATTAGTGGGTGGGAGTAACCCTTTTATTCTGATAATTCTAGTAAGTCCTTGTTTCCTTTGGTATGGGATCATCTAAGGCAGTCTCCCAGTTTCCTTTCATCCTGTTCGGACTAGGCGAGCTAAGTTTTTCTTGATGGCATGATGTTGAGCACTCACTTGACATTTCGTACGCAATGTTAGCTGGAACTTGTGGTAAATAACTATTCAAAATACCTTCTCCAAATAGCTGTAGCTGATTCTTCTTCAAAGCCTATGTAGCACTACTGTAAGTGGTATCCACTTGCATGTGGAAGTTTCAAAACTCATGCAGCTTTACAGCCTACCGAACCCTACAGTACAGAACTTGGAGGCGCCACTTATGCAGGTGTGTAAACCATTCGCAGCTGTGATGGCCATAGGGCTTGAATATGAATCAGTGCTACAAAAGCACTAGTGGATATCATAATCTCATGTTCTCTCATCTTGTACCTTCGAGTCAAACGCGTAGAAAATGCGTCAGGACGGTAAGTAAAATAAACAATTATTTCGGGTTCAGCATATTAAATAGATTTTCTTGTATCAGGAATAAGCGTATGGTTCGACATTTAATTCTCCTTTCACTTATCACGGGATCGTGGTGTGCATTCAACTCACTGGCAGTCGTAATGGCGGTACGTTTATCTTATTCTATCATTTGTTGAGTCCCAGGACGAGATCCGATCACATTTATAGTTCGCCATATGGCCAACGAATCTTGTCTACTTTGGGATCATTATTATCACCAGCCCAGTATACTGTAATACCGTCCTCGCACACCTCAATGCAAGCAACCATTTTAGGGCACTGGTCTCTGCTGACCCAACCGACTGCCCTGAGGACCTAGAGGATCTCAATTTTACATAGATGACACATACATTTTGGCATCTTGGTGTTTTGTGGAACCATCTATGATGACGGAAATGTGCATCATCATTTCTAGGAAAACTGTGAACTTTGTCGAAGGCCTTAGGCCAAGGAGTCCCAGTTTTGATGCAGCATGTCCAGCTCCGTCGAGTTAGCTTACTATGTTGGTATCAGGTATCGCCAGCTGAGTAGATTTAAGCCCCGAGTATGCTTACAATATATCTGCTTGCATCAGAACGCGCTTAGGGCTATATCAACAGATATGTCAATGCTTCTGAAATTTCCCCTCTGCTGAGGTTGTTACAAAGTTCATTGCTTCTTTTACGACTGCTAAAATACACAAGTACAATAATCCATTCTTGCTTATCTTTCACTCTTTACAGCTGATTGATCCTGCGTTCTTCGTGGACGACAGATAGTACCTGTTGCCCGATCCAGGTTTGGCCAGGTTCGACTTTGGTAAATCCTCTCACGTATCCTGGCTCGACGCAGACATATTTATCCCTGTCGAATGGGGTATCAGGCAAAAGAAATAGAAGGAAGCTAATGGACTCACCATCCTCCATCTTCCATGTCTGCAATCTTTGACCCGGATTCTTTCCCTGGATTCCAGACTACAACATCTTTCAAATTCGTAGCTTTGATAGCTACGCCTCCTCCTGGCCAATTAACCTCATATTTTTGAGGTGCGTCCTCGTAAACGGAATCAGTGAAACGTCGTACATCTACACCGGCTCTCGTTTCTGTTTTGGCCGTAGTCCTAACTTCCTCGGTCGACTCGGTTTTATCGTAATAAGATACGTTTTGCAGAGGGAAGACAAGCACTTCGCTGGCTGGAGCACGGATGTAATTATGGAATAAAGTCTGGAATTCCAGGCTGTCGGGAGGATAGACAGTCGATGTCGAGGTGTTCTTCACATGTAGGTCGGTGCTAATCTGATGCTCTGCCAATGTTACGACGAAGGCTAGATGGAAAGATTTGTCGTATTTTGCTTTAATGCTGGCGGTTGGCTCGAGCGCTGCTCAAATATGAGTAATCTTACACGAAAGGATATAAGTAGAAGTTCGGATTTACTCAGTCGTACAGATACGCCAGCATCATTGTCCATAACGATGCTGTCGAATTTCCAGACTTCACTCCTCGCGAACCCATGTTGTCCGAGCCTGGAATGTTCGGGATGGACAGGAGCTCCGAAGCATGGGAATACGACAGGGATACCACCACGGACAGGCTTGGAACCGTCTAACGCAGCTTTGGAGGAGACAAAGAGATGCTCTACTGGCTGCGTGCTGTTTCTTGTAGCAGATTTCCAAGATATGACAGTTGCACCATACAATAACAGCTCGGCACAGGATCCCTAATCATAAGATGAACAATGAAAGTGAACCACGAGCATGATGACATGTATGCTAATACCTTGGGGTGGTTTAGATATACCCTCCCATCCACTTGTTCTACGGGCATGATGTTGCTTTGAATTTAGAAGGACGATCGTCCGGTGCGCAGCAAGATGTGGTAGTAGCAGTAAACTCGGAGTGTACTTGTACTGGGTCAACCTTGTGCAAACTATGACATCTTCCGGGCCGACTCCTCCCGTGCTACAACCTGGGAGTACAATTCCACTGAAATTACTGGACGCCGATCAGAGGAAAATATTTGACTAGAAAATTGTCTACTGAACATCGGATTTCGTCCGAGACAAACAGCTTTTAAATCAGTTAGGCGCTGTACGGGAACGGAATATCACGATATTTTTTGAATTTTGACTTTGCGAAAGTGGCACTTGAGGCGGAGAGACAATGTATTGAGTGTCCGCATGCAGCAAGATAGATTGATAAACTCACGGTTATACAGCAACAATTGACGGAGACTATGGATGAAGATCAAGTCGATGACCGTGGCCCAGGCAGGCAGAGGGACTTGGGGATCAGTAGTGACGATGATAGTATGGGAGAGGGAGAGGAGGGCGTTGAAGAGAGTGAAGAAGTGTCAATTGCCCGTAGGCGCCATGCAGTAATTTTCTTATGTGCCCAACAGCTCTCTCTTGCACTCATCAGTCTTCAAACGGTTGCGCAATCAGCAGCACTGGTAGCTACCAACCAACTCGACAACTCTCTACCCCAACCATACCACACCTCTATTTTGACAGGCCATGGATGGGTCCTTAAATTACTGCAGGGCCATCCCGACCGCATTCATGCTGAACTTGGTGTCAGGCGCCATGTCTTCCTCAAGTTAATTGACCTACTCAGACACCATGATTACATCAACTCAAGGCATGTCAGCCTTGAGGAACAACTCGCCATCTTCCTATACACATCTGTCATAGGCTTATCTGTTCGCCATCTTGGTGAATGATTTCAATGATCAAACAATACAATTTCTAGGTACTTCAAGAAGATCCTGGCTGCATTTACCTCCCCAGAAATTTATGTTACCTATGTCCATCTACCTGCTGAGGACGACCTGCCGCTGCCTTACATTATGGAAAATCCCAAATATTGCCACTTCAAAAGGTGCCATTGGTGCCATTGATGGGACACACATTGCATGTGCCCCATCTGCCGCCGAACACCAGGCATTGCGAAACCGCAAAGGCGGGGTATCTCAAAACTGCCTTGCCTGTTGCACTTTTGACCTCAAATTTTCTTACATGCTCAGTGGGTGGGAAGGCTCTATTGCAGATGCCGCTCTATTCCATGATGCTCGTACGAGCAACCTTCGCATTCCGCAGGGTAAGTACTATCTAGCGGATGCAGGATTTCCTTCCTGCCCCCAGCTTTTAGTGCCATACAGAGGTGAACACTACCACCTTCAGGAATATGCTCGTGGCGATCACAGGTAAGATCTACCCTCCATTTTTCACATCCTATTCTAACATTTAGCATTTTTAGGCCACAGAATCCTCGTTAATATTTCAACCTTCAACATGCATCTGCCCGCAATGTCATTGAGCGGATCTTTGGGATCCTCAAGTGGCGTTTTCATATTCTCCTCCTCCCTCCTGAATATGACATGGCTGTTCAATCACACATACCCCCCGCCCTCTGCATGTTACATAATTTCATATGGGTCCATGACCTGTATGAAATCCAAAACTACGACACTCCCACTGAAGACCCCATCCCTCACCTTGAGACTGGGACTTTAGCCACAGGGCCTCCCACCGAAGCAACCCGGACACAAGCAAATGTGAGGAGAGATGAGACTGCTAAGTAATAAAACTAAGTGAAACTCAGCCGCTGCCCGAGAGGCTATAGAAATGACTGAGGTATTCCTATACTAAACCCCCTACTACTTATAGTCGGAGGTGCTACTCGCTACAGTATAATGACTCCTAGGAGTATAATTGTGCTCCTAGGAGAACAATGGTTACTCCATGGAGTGGTGGCTATGCTCCATGGAGAACAATGGCTGCTTTGGCAGAGACCGGGTTTA
Source organism: Serpula lacrymans var. lacrymans S7.9 (assembly GCF_000218685.1). NCBI lineage: Eukaryota > Fungi > Basidiomycota > Agaricomycetes > Boletales > Serpulaceae > Serpula > Serpula lacrymans. Next base: position 364,082 of record NW_006763291.1, on the reverse strand, counting down.
TCCGGTTTTGTCACTCCCACTTGAGTGCAACCGTAGTCCCATAGCTTTAGAGAATTTCCAGTGTTTTTCGTGAGTGAGGGGTTTAGTGAGAATGTCTGCAACCATATCTCCTGTAGGAACATATCTGATTACTGCCTCTCCCTTTGATACTAAGTCATCTCGGATGAAATGAGATTTGCGTTGAATATGTTTTGTGCGAGCACGGAACTGCAGATCTTGTGTAAGAATGATAGCTGCTTGATTGTCACAGTGCAATGTTGTAGGTCCATTTTGAGCATGTCCAATTTCTTCAAAAAATGTCCGAAGCCATGCAAGGTGTTGTCCAGCATTGCTCAATCCAATGTGCTCTGACTCCGTGGAGGATAAAGCGACCATGCTTTGTCTTTTACTTGTCCAGGAGATTGCTCCTCGGATGGTGATAAAGACAAACCCTGATGTTGATCGAGACGTGTCTGGGTCTCCAGACCAATCTGCATCTGAATATCCATAGAAATCCATGTCCATGGAGACATCTGTGCCATCATATCGTAGTTCCATGTCCCTGGTTGCTTTCAGATATTGGAGGACACATTTTGCAGCTTCCCAGTGATAGCTCCTTGGAGCTGAGCTATGCCTGCTTAGTATTCCAACGACGTAGGCAATGTCTGGGCGGGTTCCGAGCATGGCATACATGAGGGAGCCTATAATTGAGAGGTATAACACTTGGCGCCCTTCAATATGCATCTCGTGTTGCACAATATCTTCCCCTGGAGCATTTGCGAGAAGTTTTAATCCATGGGCCATTGGTTTCCATACAGGTTTGCAGTTCTTCATTCCAGTACGCTCCAGGACTGTGTCAATGTATTGGTGTTGCAATAGGGATATTGTTTTGTTTGAACAATCACGTTGGATTTTTATTCCGAGGATGTATTCTGCTTCTCCAAGGTCCCGCATTTTGAATATGGATTCAAGTTTGGCTTTTGTGATATCCATGAATTTCTGGGATGAAGCTCCTAGGAGGACGTCATCTACATAGACAACAACAAAGCATATTTGTTTGTTGTCCCGGAATACATAGAGACATGTTTCTGCATTTAGTCTTGTGAAACCAAGCTCCTGGAGCTTGCGATCAAAAGTTTTGTTCCATGTACGACCAGCTTGTTTTAACCTGTAGATGAATTTCTGCAATCTCCAGCAGTATCCAGGTTGGATAGGAACACCCATTGGAGGAAGCATGTATAGTTCTTCTTCAAGTTCTCCATTAAGATGAGATAAGCTGTGGATACGTCCATTTGATCAAGTTCTAGGTTGTACTTTGCTGCCAGGGCTAGAATAATTCAGATTAACTCTAAGTTTGCAACCGGAGCAAAAACCTCCTGGTAATCAATGCCCTCCCTTTGAGTAAAACCTCGTGCAACAATCCGGAGTTTGTATCTCTCAATGTTTCCATTTTGATCAAACTTGATCCGGAACACAGGTTTTGATGTGATGGGTTTCACCCCCTTCGGAAGTGGAACAGTGTCATATACTGCATTATTATTGAGACTTAGGAGTTCCTCCTCCAAGGCAGACTTCCATAATTCTCCATCCGGATGTGATAAGGCTTCCTTTAGTGTCCTTGGAAGGTCTGTGTTAGATGGACCAGTACTTGCTATTCCAGCAAAGAATGTCTCCTCTGTATCAGATGTTTCTTCATGAACCTCAGGAGTGTTAGGTTTCTCCATGGAGTTGTCATGCTGCTCTTTTTGAGACTGTTTCTCATCTAGAGTCCTTTGATAATCTCGGTTTTTGTCTGCAGGACGGGTCTGGTGACTGCTTCTGCGTACTCCTAGGACTTCAGCAGGCATGACTGCTCTTTTAGGAACTTGTGCAGGTACTTCAGGGAGTAGACACATTTGTGTATTTGTTGCCCCACTCACTCCTGAAGGTGTTGAATCACTCCTCGGAGGCATTGGATGACTCCTTGGAGGTGTTGTATGCCTTCCGGAAGCTGATCCAATGGACAGGCTGTCTAGCTGTATTCGGACTTTTTCCACATCAGCTGGCTGTATGTTGAGGGGCTATCCTCCCACTGACTGTAACTCTACTTTGGCTTTCCGTTCTGAAGATGGCCAGTGTTCAGGTCTTGGTTGTAGAGACTGTTGTGGAGGGTGTCTTAGCTGATCAGGTGCTCCCACTGCTCTCAGAACGTCTCCACGGAGGTATTGCCCCACTGCTCTTGGAACATCTTCATGCTGATTTGGTTCCATTTGCAATTCATTTGGATCTCGGATCTGAGGGTCAGGATCATCCTCCTCCAATGTATTTTGGTTTGGATAGTGAGCATTCTCTGGAATGAGTCCCTCCCACTGATCTGTGCTAGTGTCTGTGTTCCAGGGAGCAGTGTCATCCTTTTGTACCTTTCCGGTGTCATGCACCAAAATTGATTGGTAGCATGGACAGGTGTCAATAACGAAGCGAATATTCGAAAAGACTCGCCTTTGCGCCACACAGGCACAGTGCCACGTGGAATAGTAATTAATATTGCCTGTTTCGAACTTGTGGCTGATCAGCACCACCTCTATTAGGCAATCCAGTCACGCTCACCTTTGCTTTTCCATCCGGTACTTTCCGTGTTTCGGCATTTCGGCAAATTTTCGTGTCGCCACTGGCTACACATTGCATTGCGCCCTCGCTTTTGTCGTTTCCCTTACTCCCCTTCCTTTGCCTAGCCCCACCATGGGCCCCTTCCTCTCATTTTTATTCTCACCTGATGGTCGTTTCTGGATCCCCATTCTAATCCACTTTTCCGTCACCTCCACCCTCCTCCTCCTCATCTTATTTGCACCCCCACCATTTCTGATGTCACCACTTCCTATCCGCTTCCGTCGCTGATCTGTTGACTACCACGTGCCACTGCTGATATCAGCAAAGCCCCGGCGGCTGGTCCAAATAGGGCAACAGGTCCATCTTTATGACGTCAATCTGCCATCATATACTATCAAAACATCGGTCGCTTGTCTTGCCTGGTTGGAGCGTGGGTGGGTAGTTTTTGAGCTGGAGAAGGTTCATCCCTTTGCCTCGCCCATGTTCATTGCTGTCCCATTCACTTGGGTACACTTATCTTTTGTCCATTGTCTTTGCTACAGCTACACCTACCACACGCTGCCTGGGACTCACTTGTTCCAAATTGGAACTACTCCTCTCCCTCCCTCGTTTGATCAGGTGGTCCAACACAACCAGTCCATTGGTAAGGCCATGGAACTGTCGGATTTGGACTAGGTGGTGGACCAGTGGCTCCAGTTTCTTTTTCTTCAGCAGAACATTCATTTACAGTGCGATTATTTTTGATTTTTGAATCATTTTTATGGACACATATTTTTTAGAATGCCTGACTGACAATAAAGGAACTGTGTTGATACTGATAGTGTTTTGCCTTGCCCTTTTTTTACTGCATCTTCCCATGATATCATGATTTTCTTGCTCTCTTTTTGCTATTGGACTTTACTTTATGGCTGTACAAACCTGTGACATCACTCACAGCATTCATTATTCTATCCCTTTCTTTCCCTTATTTTGATGATCTTATCCTGTAGCAACTACGCAGGATTTGTCAGCGTACATTCCTTCCTTCATGTTCTTTCTCATTCTTTTTGCGCAGCTATACTGTGCATAGCCTACCTTTCTTTTCACTATATAAACCCCTGTATTTTACCTTGTAAAAAAAGAAAAACAAGAACTCCAATCCAGACTTCTTCTCTACTCTCAAGTTCACTACTCTGCTACTTGTGATCCAGTGTGGTCACAACACTTCCCACTTCTACCACTGTTAACTGCTGTCATCGTCACTTCCAACTTTTGAAGTCATTGTCATCCCTTTCGATTAGAGTCCTTCTGAGCACTACAGTTTGTGCGTCAGGAGCCTGCTATCACTGGGAACCTCGTCACCTCGTCATCCTTGTTGTTCTCAAACCTACCTTGTGCTACAATTAGCAAGGTAGTGCTGT